>NW_003805448.1:1524244-1582538 GCF_000255335.2 Galendromus occidentalis
CGCCGCAGTATACGAGGATGGCGTACCTGATGTGTGATTCGAACAGTGCCTTGTATATGGCAGCAGCCGTGGGGAGCGAGCAAGAACGACGTACTTTGCCGATGGAGCATGCTGCTGCCCTTAGACGGGTGAGGAGCGTATCGAGATGCGCTCTCCAAGTGAGCCTGTCGTCTAGAATGACTCCAAGGTATTTCGTTGAGGTCACATACGGCATTCTCTCACACCGACATAACAACGGATCTCTGCAGGAATTAGCATGGACCCTCAGGTGGGGTCGCAAATGTATCTGAGCACCTCCGAAGATCATATAAAGGGACTTCGCAGTGTTGAGCTTCAGTCCATTCGTGCAGCAGAGAACTTCACGCAGAGATTTGCCCGGTCATCTCCACGGCCATCCGAACGGGGGATCACAACATAGGAGGTTGTTCCCATGCTCTCCTCTCCGTAGGGAGAAGTGCGGGAGCCTCTTCCGTGCCGAACCGCGGAGCTCCCCAGAGAATTGAGGGGGAGAAGCTGTTCCTCTAGGACTGCTAGACTCGGATCCCCTATGCGAATTGTCATGGATATTCTTCGATATCATGAGATACGATTCGAGGGAAGTTTCTGCGATCCAGCTAGGTTCCCGGATGCCCGCGAAGAGTTCACATTTCGGAATGGTTTGAGACCTTGTCCTCGAATTCTAGCCAGATCTTGATTGACGCAACTCGTCCACCAGAGCGGAACAGTGGTCTCTCGGAATCCAGAATGCGCGATAGAGGAACGATCCAATAATCGAATCGCGGCTTGGGCCAGACGAGTGCTGGTCAGATGAATCGTGAACTCCTTGATATTAGAGAAGAGAATTCGCAACCGGGCAAGGGAATTCAAATAAAACTTGCTTCGATATTTTTAGGGGACGAAGCCATCGTGGTTCGCGATCTCCCGGAAAGTCGATTATGGATTACGAACGGAAAAGATGGACGATTGATCCCAACGGCGACATCGAAACCCGATTCCGGGTCTCGGGAAAACGAACCTGATGGCACGCGTGACCGGAGCGGGGTCTCCAGGACGGAGTTCAACGAGGCGGGGAAGCTTACGCTTCTTTTCAGAAGAGTTCGATGACGCATCATGATCAAGACGACCGTTCGGGCAAACGTCAGATTTCCGCCACAAGGACCGCAGCATGCTCTTGCTGTTGTGCGTCCCATAAACATTCCAGAGTTTCGCGCATTCTCTCTTGGCGTCTTGAACTCGCGACGCCTTGAAGCGTTGCGCTGGAAGGAATAAGAGCCTCGACTTTGCTACAAACGGGGCTCTGAGAAGCATCGCCTAGCCTCCGATTTTTTCTCCCTCCACTCGAGCTCTCGGTCCTCGGACGTACTCACTTGAAGTTTCCCTGCACCTCAGTCCCGTCCTCCCAAGCAGCTTCACTTGAGGGAAGGCGAGAGTTCCTCCATGAAAGTTCACACATGAGTCAACGCGAGAGATGACCATAGCATTCCTCGCTGTTACTTGAGCTGGAAGCGAGTCAATGAATAAGTGGTGAGCTCCGCTCCTCGACGGCCTTTCTTCTCGCTTGGCATCCCGGGGTTCAACCCCTCTAGTTGTGAGGGAAGCCACAGGCGCTCGGGTCGAAAGAATTGACCGAGACGCCCGGAAATCGGATTGGGCTCGAGTCAGGGTCTCATACCGCGCATTCATGACAGTTTGAACTTTGCGTGTCGTCAGCATCAGCAACATCAGGGGGCCGCGGAATCCCCGTCATGATCATGGGAACTATTCAATCCAATCCACGTCATGGCTACCCGGCATTTATGAAAAGAGATGAATCAATGAGGAGGGTTACTGTCGTTTGCGTGCCCGCCCATCTATTTCTGTTCAGGCCGTCTGATTACCGCTAAACATTGCTCGAGAGTCGTCGTCATCGGGCCTCTCGGTCCTGCGGTTTCGATGGATGGAGGAAGGTAGGGCGGGAAATAAGGGAATGACTGACTGACTGAGACGGTAGCCTCGGATCCGGACCGAAAACAGGGCCCCGCCGTCAGATTCCTCGGATGAGTCCCGCAGTAGCGCACAAGCGAGCGAAACAAGTAAGTGGCCCAGCAGACTCTGCGGCAGACACCACCGACTTGTTGTAAGCCAACTAATGGAATATAGAAGGGAAGGCTTATACGGGCTCCTTATCGAGGAACAAGGACGGAACAGCGAGAGAACACGGACATATCGGTCCTGGTTTATGATCAGCTAACTCGAACGCCTCGCACGGAATATGTTTTCTCCCTGGCTGCGTTACCTGTTCCATTCCTCCCCCGCTCCAACAGCCTCGACCTTGCTGCATATCGATGGTCACAAGGAACCGCTTAAAACCTGGATGGGTTCCGAGGAACATGCACGTTCTCATTCCACCGTCAAGAATTCCAAGGAGGGAGGGGGGGTTCTATCCATGGGCTCTGACATCTCAGCGGGACAACGAGGAAGATTGAAACAGGTTGACGGGGAAAAACTCATCCGACTACGTACACGTTCCGCAGATATCCTTGGCTCCAAGCTTCTGTATCCTTGTGGGAAGCGGCGGGTTTTTGCTGGAACCAGCGGTTCTTCCGCCCATTCACCATCCGCCCGCTATCCAGCCAAAAATCATTCATGACGTTCGATGAAAAATGAACACAAGGACACCGATGATGTCGCCCGGCGTGCGCCACGTACAGCGTTGGGTTTGGGGGAGGGAAGCTTTCCTGTCCCCTCTTTGGGCACGCGGAGCGGTTATACGTTTCGCTGCAAGACCAAAAGACGGACTACGTTCATATCAGCTCTCGAGACTGGGAACCCACTGGCCCCGACCCAGCGGTCCCCGAGCGCATCGTTTGCAATTATTACGAGAGGAGGGAGCGCAGTCCAAACCTCCGCCAGGCAGGGTCCCCTGGATGGGAAGAGATCCTTCGGAGCGAGGAAAGTAACAGCTCCGAGAGTCTAGGCTGGGCGAAAGTCGACGAGTGGGACGTGTGCCCTGCTGAATGTGAAACGTCAACGGTCAGAGGTCTCAGCGTCGCAGAATATTCGAGGGTTTTCACTTTAAGAGCGTCGGCTCTGCAAGGGTAGATGAATGTACATATGTACGGTCCGACGAAAACGGCCGTGGCGGCGGTAAGGCAGACGGCCTGCGCAGCCAAGAGGGCACCCGTCGTCGTTGCCCAGGGGAGGGAACGGAGACAAGCAGGCAGACAGTCACCATCCTTTCACTGACTTGATGAGCTGTATCACAATAGTCGTATTTGCATTCCTAATTGCTAACAACCAGAAGTGTCTCGCCCGGGGCGGAATTCAATGTCCGCGTCGCCGAACAATCTGGATGATCTCGCGGCCGGCTGCCAAAGACTCCGGGGGGCAAACAGTGATGCAAGCTTCTTTTTCGAGCCGGGCGCGATCCGGACAGCGATGCTAGAATTAACGACTTGGATATCACTGCTCAGATCGGAGGAACGGATTGGCAGTGGATCGGTATCGGCTGCTGGAGACCCGAAAGGGGTCTATGTGCGCTGCAGCGACATCTTCGATGATTCCAGTATTGAATTTACATCAATCGCTGATGTTTTCCTTCCTGGAGTATGTGCAGCATCTGCGGTGACAGCCCGAGCGATCGATACTCAGCGTCATAAATCAAGCGTCCACTCATAAGGAATTACTTTCTTCGGAGTCACATCCTACTGCTCGGGTCCTATCTGTATTCAATGTCGGACGTCGGAGCGGCTGTTCGGTATTCGGGGAGCAAGTCAGGCGATCCGTGTACAGAGCCGGGGACACTAGAGCACATGGAAAGGTTAGAGAGCAAAGTCGTTCGGAGGAGAATCGACCCCTCCGAGGAAAACGGTCACCGGTGCTCACTCGGAAAGTGGCAGATCAACGCTAGGTGAGCCAAGGTGCAGACGGCAACGAGGGCCGCTTTCGACCGCAACGGAGCTGGTCGACGTTAGTCGCATTCACTTACCACGCGACCCTTTGACAAACGGCCTCCGGTCCACGATACATCTTAAGCGTGTTCGAAGCAAAGGTGCATGACAAATTGAATGTCACATGGCACAAGGCTTCAGCCTGATATCCATGGTCACCTTTCCGAGGTTTGCCGGGGAGCGGCAAGGGAAAATAATTGAAGCGGTTGCAAGACCGAATCGGAGGTACAGATAGATCCTGGTTGGCACCACTATTCTTGTGCAAGACAGCTCTACTTCATTAGCGATACATAAGGGTCCGTGGTCTCAAAAAGCACTCCGAGTGCCGACCGCAGACGAACTATCCGATAAATGAGTATACGACACCGGTTCGGAGACGACTTGGATCAGGACACCGATCAGAGGACATCAGAGACAACGTCGATCCCGTCAGGCACTAAGCCTCGATCCCGCCGTCCGCCGACAAGCACGAGGCGGTCATTCTTCCTCGGGACGCTTGTTCGATTTGGATGCTTGGATTATCCTTGATTGACGCTACTTGCTCGCTATATTCTCGGTGAGAAACGAGGACGACTTTGCGATCAAACTCAGCTTGATAATATCTCACTCGGCTCTTCATTTTCTCGGAGGACACTAAAGCGAGCTAGTAAGTGAGTAAGCAAGCATCTTGTTCCACTCGCACAAATCTCGTACGCTAAGCGGGGATGATCGTGAGTGGACGCTCGATGACAGCGGAAATTCTCGTAGCCCCATAGAGTCGTTCTACGGAATTCATCCGTAGTCCGTAGTTGAGCACGGTGGTTTCCACTGGAAACTGCTGAACGGGAATATCGAGCTTTTTTTTCTAATACACGGACAGTTTCTAAAAATACGGGCTCTTTCGAAGTTGGGAATCGAGTCGCGAAGAGAGCAAAACTCCTCTCGCGGCTCGTTTGTTCAAGCATTGAGTATGTTCGAGGTACCTACGCAGTCGATTGGTTCAATATACCATTTTGTCAGATTGAATGATCGAGCCCCATTTCCTCGGAGGTGAACGGAAGAAATAGACGAGCAGCCTCGAATTCGAATATGAATTTTATGATAAACTGGATGCATCGCGCTCGATTCCTCACCGCGATGAGGCCTTGTTCTCACGTCGTGGTTGTCTCTTTCGGAAAAAACGTGCATCGAAACTTCGGTGTCCTATTTCGTGGGCTGAGGCCTGCCGTCGAGAGAAGTATCCTTGCCTTGTTCGAGGGACGGTCAATTTTACCTCGCACTCGAGTCGGGTTGCAACCTTCCTCAGCGTGACCCTCCGAAGCTATCGTACACCCACATAGATGTCTTTAAAGTCGCTAACATCAATGGGTCACCACCGCTCAGGCAGCTCCCCGAGAATTTCCCCACTTCCGTGCGAAGCGATGCTCGAGACAAATCACTGTCCGCAGAACGGATCTACGGGTGTGATTCTCTATGCTTTCCCCTTTTGTCCGGATTCGGGGCGCCGGTGGGCATATATGGACTCATTTTCTTATGCCGGGGAATCGGGTCACGGAACAGACTTTGACGATATTCCACAGGTCCTCCACATCGAATCGAGAACAATGGCGGCTCCCGCTCAATTCAAGATCCGCAGGCGGCGCAAATTCAGCAAGTGAGTAGACCCGAAAGGCCCATTCCCGCCTTTCGGCATCATCGCTGCCGATGCTGTCTAATCCGTAAGATGCATAAGCGCCTGAAGCTAATCGCTCCGAGCGTTACGGGCATCGAGAAGCAATATGTTAGCATTTGAGTCTTTTTTCGTGCCGTCGATTCGAGCCCTTTCGTGACTTTTCCCCATAGGGGTCCCGAATATCAATCGCTTTCCAAGAACCATACGATGATGAACCATTGTTGGTATTCAGCAAGAATCGGTGTATATTCCCAGGGAAGAGTCGATCGAAGATAGCGGCAGAAATCTTCGCTGGAAGGAGTAAGCTAGCGGATCTATATTCCTTCTTTCTTCGTTTGAATACCCAATCACGGCCATTGAACGAATTTCTACCTAAAGGGCTTAGCGCGCATTCATCAATATCCGAGGATCTTCTTCTCCGTTCGCAAACCCCATTGACTCGAAGGTCGAATCTTTTCCTCGTCTTCGGAAGGCTTCCCGAGCAGCCTCTCCGGTTCAAGCTGTTGCCTCTACCTCCGGGAGCGGATTTCGAGCCGAGCTTATTCGTCATTATAGATAGATAGATGTCAACATCGAAGGGTAACATGAGATGAGAGCAATTCCGCAGAACAGAGGTGTTTGAACGAGGCGCCTTGTGCAGCCGCGTTAGTGCCATGTTCGTGCTATGGGAATGTCGACGCGAAGTCAACGCAATGTTGGCGTAATAAAGTGACTCGGGCGTGACATTTCAATTCCACGGAGGTTGTTGGCGCAGAGGTACCTACCTGCTATTTATCTCTCCGAAGGATTAACGTCCTCGAGGTGCCGCGAGCGGGGCAGTCCGAGTTCCTTCTGCTTGACATCGGGCTACAGACATCAAAGTCAAGGTCTCGCTCAGACGATTCCCTCCGTCACCAGCCCACCGATTCCCCGGCGCGGCGTCGACGTGCTCGATCAGACGTCGCGACGCCCGCATTCCCCGCCCTGCTTGCATGTCTGATTTCCGAGTCTCGCATCGGGATGGGGATCGTGCTGACTCTATTGAAGGGAGGACATAGGGGCGGCCGAGCGGAATGGTGAAATACTTCCAAACCTGTTGATCTAGGAATCCGTCGCACGTGCCGTGATCGAAAACGTCAAGCGAATTTTCTGGGTTGCTTCAGCTCCGGCGATATCAGATGCGTGTTATCCTTCTCCCGTTTGGACGCAATCGTCTTATTTCTCAACAAAGCAGCGTCGCCGGCGGGAAAAAAGTCAATAAATCTCAAATGCTCTGGCAGCACCAACCCTGGAAAGCCCGACGGCCAGGCGGTCGCGGCGACGCACGGACAAACTGGCGAGCAGGCGTGAAAGCAATCCGGCTGACGGCTCTTGGACCGTAAAATTTAAAACTTGCGCCTCTTTCAGCGAGCGAAATAAACAGAAAATGAAAATCCAATTTCATTACCTCGACGTTCATGCATTCATCCATCTAAGCTATCGATTCTATCCCTGATGATCCGAGGCCACTCGTCCATTCGGAGTCCCTATCCACGACGCCGCACGAGGACGAGCTGCGTCAAGGGCGGATGCATCGGAGGCACCGTGAGAAGTGAGGAAGAAGTCCAACAATGCCGCTACGGAATTCCTCGTTTTTTTCCATATCCTCTAGACTTGCGTCAAATCTAGGGGGCCTCTCGGGGTGGCGTCTCCGGCGCCGTATTCCGAAGGCATGCGGAGTAGCATCAGTCTTCGACTTGTCCTTCCAGAAATTCCCCACGCAGGGTCAGCATGGGCATTATCCGCGGACAGCCGAGCGGGCATCGAGTCGACTTGTTGACAAATCCGCTCAGCCTCAAGGATTTGGCTGACGACTTCTGGCTGGACAGCGACATGCGACGAGTCATGGTGCTCTCTCGTATTGGTACCAGGTTTGAGACTTGTGCTGTTGCCTTACACTCCGACTGATGGCTGCCCAGGCCGTTGAGGTCCAGCCTGTCAACGATCGACAGCCGACTTAGCTGCTTCCCAGCCTCATTCGAATACAGCGAGGCTATAATCGAGCTAGGGAGGCATTGCGACCCTTTCATTCGATCAGGATGAATATCGATTTCAGTCTCCTGTCAACAGAAGCGTGTATAGGGCCTAGTATAGGGAAGGGGAGGGGCTTTTGTCGTGCCTCAATCGAAACTCCCCGTAGTGACCGCTCTTGGTGAGAGATGAGTGTTAAGTCTCACGGGCGGCTCAGCTCGTGGATGGCCGCGCTTATTCCACGAGCTCCCCGTGAACGTCACAGCTTTCTCCCAGGAACGCGGCATTCTCGTCGAAGTTCCTGACAAGGTCTCACTTGGGATCGGCTTCTGAATCTGTCGAGGGCGAAATTTCTTCGTAAAACTCCAGACATCTTGGGTACATGCGCCCGGGACGGGCGTGGTCCGCTGGAGTGAGCCGAAAGATATCAATATGGAAGAGACTAACTTCAAATATTAAACCATCAGATACTCCGTCAAGGTTCCCCGCACCTCGAATGTATAACAGGTACAGGTCTGAAAGTTCTATCGTACGGAGCGTACTTCGTCTCACAGAGAGAATATGCATATTCCATCCGCTTCGCAAGTCGTGAGAGGGAGAGAAGGGCCTTGCTCTCGCCGATTGGCCATGAATTCCGATGGATTCGAACGGTGAGACTCTTCCGAAAAGCTCTCTCGTCACTCGGCGTGCCTCGAAAAGGATTGATTGTGAGTGTCTATCAATATCGATTCGCGAAAACGTTCCAAGTGTCATTGCCAAGAGAACGGCTTGCGGATATGAGAATTCCCCGGCCGCATCTACCATAGTCATGGCTCCCCAGACGACCCGTACGTATCGAGGTCGATTCCTCCCGAATATATCAAGCTTCCTTTTTCAGGGATCTTGGACGTGCGATGGACGAGCCTCATGCGTCATAGGATCGTGTCGGATGGGAATCGACAGAGTTTCGAATTCTTGATATAGAGACCATACCTGGAAAGAGTGTAATTTTCCTAAACGTGACGGGATCGAGCTCCGACTAGTAGTCCGACGTCGGGACGATACCGCAGCTCACCAGTAATCATATTATAATGGTCGCGCGACAGGTACAATCTGATTTGCGAGAAGCCATCTTGGGGCGGCGGATCGGCGCCTGTCCTGGGAGCGTCCGTTACCCTATCGGATATATAAGACCGACACCGCTGGAGTCACCACCTTGGGCGCCTCGGGCTCCCCGATCGGAGCTAATGTTGAAGAAGCACGAAAATGACTTACGCGGACAACCTTCAAGTTTCGGAGAGCCCCTGATAAATTTCAATTTGCCTCCCTCAAGACGTTCGGCTCTCGAGGGAATTATAATATTTATGTTCATTTAGGTACATGGCCCGCTCTCTAGAGCGGAATCGCGGCACCAGAGACGCAGGGTATGAAGTGACTGCGGAATCTGTGCCAAGAAGAGCCGGTCTTCGTCCCCTTTTCCGTGACAAGCCCACATTTCCCCGTTCTCGAGCTCTCCTCCGGAATTTTGATACCGGAAGGAGCGAAACAGCGCCGCGTGTTGATGACCGCGGCTCCACGCGCGTTTCTCCGGACCTATGGTCGTGCCGCGACCTTGGTACGCATAGCTCGTTGAGAGTTCATGACTCTTTAGAAGCGCTTGTTTCAGTCCGCACAAAGCACGCAGCTTGGATGCCAGCCGCGCGTCGTATCGTGCCTTTGTTGCTGGGAGATTGCGTAGAATCGTCCGACACAGATTATTGTCGCTCGTAGGGCACGACACAATCAGTCGCTACATGATCGCTGTCGATTCGAGTTCGGTTTTGATGAAACGCAGTTCGGGAACAGCACTCCACGACCACCCGTGGTTAGGCAACAGAGTCGTTCGGCGGGCCTGCGCTCCGGGGCTCATGGACTCACAGAGACGTTCCGCGACTTGAGCCAAGAGCCTCGTGGAGGCGTATGCTCATCAATCTTTTCCCGATTCGCTCCACACGATCGAGATACAACGATGCCAATAACCGCTGTGCCTGCCCGAATGTGCAAGCGACGCCGACGTCTCCTCGTGAGAGCATGGTAATGCTGGTCCTCTTAGCCCACTTGGCCGTGTTCGTGATGCAACCGGAGTTCGAAGTTCCGTCTGTGTCTCACAGGTAGTTGCCAATCCATTACTTGCTTCGTTGCCGGAGGAGCAGGGTACTTAATCAGTTTCGCAAGTCACTCGAAATCCCCGTCATATCCCGCCGACTCTGGTTTACCAGCTCTTCAACAGTTCCGGTCCGTGACGTGAACGTCTCCGGAATCCGGTCAAGATTCACTGGGCTCTTGTCCCTCTCATGGCCACCAGGGTTGGGCAATAGGTGACGGCCTCAGCGTACCGGAAGGAGCGAGCTCCCTGGTGCGACCATATTACCCCGGTGCTCGCTATCGAGTCGCGAGGGTCGGAAATCGTGAGTTCCCAAACAAACTTCGGAGGTCCCTCGCCGGCTCTGCCTATAGACGACGCAAACGCGTCGGAACGAATTCACATCATGAAGGCTCGGGTAGGCGACAATTCGGCGATCGTCTGGGGAGAGGCGCACCGACGAGGATTATTCACGTCTCTCTTCGAGTTGCATTCCGGGCGCTCGATACATATGTATCTCGACGCAGCGGAAGGGGGCTACAAACAGACCCTTGAACGATCGCTAGAGCTCCGCCGATTGATTCGGATAGACGAGTTTCTGATCGCGCAGACGGGGTTCGTCTCTCCCGGGAGAGCGAGGTCCTTCGGGGGCAAGCTCACTTCGCGGGAGGTTCATTGGCCCTTCGGATCTCCCATGTTTTCAACGGCGATAACTCTCGGCCCTGCTTGTGCAAAAGGATCCAATCTGAAGTTGCGGTGGAATCCGTTCTTGTGCAGATAGAGCCGCTGGCTGACCCCATCTCCTTGTGCCTTCGATGAAATTCCGGGTTCGCTCGCTCGCTTGCTTGCGTGCTAGCCTCCGCACGGCAGAAAAGTTGAGGCGAGCGGGCGGAAACTTGAAGTATTTCTCAGGTGACCGCTGGGGTTTTGGATTCGGTTGCGGCTCTCGCACACAGTCGGGAGAGACCCTGCTCTCACAAACGGCAGTCAATACCTGCACATGGAGTTTTCAGGGAGAGTTCAAACAAGAATGCGTTTCCTTCTTTCTCTTGCAAAGAAAAAACTTCTCGAATCTTCGACCACAGGTCTCGTCGACGGTCAGCGGGCTGCGAGGGATCTGGGTGGTAAGAGACTGTAAGAGGGGAAGGGAAAGCCCGATAGAAAGCAATCCTTATAAAAATAGAACTCATCCATTCGCTTCCCCTCAATGACAAGTTCCGTCCGTGGCTTTGACGTTCGCTTGCGTCTGACTGAGAGCGACAGACGAATCCAATATGCAAGCTCGCAGGCTGTCATCTCAAGCAATCAAGCAGCTTCATGCCTAAATGCCAGTGACTCCTCGATCGCCGGATGTTCTCTGATGTTTCATGAGAGAAAATTCCAGTGAAGTTGGGCTTCACGCTTGTTGAAGTTCATATCCGGATTTATCATCCGACCACGATCAAGAGTCTGGGTAAAATTCTCCTCTAAGGAAGAGATAAATCGAAGGAGGAGGGCCGGAGCGGACGGAGCTGTTTCGCTCGGGTTTCCACACTTTTCGGAGCCCTTGGGGGAAGCGATCGTCCTCACGCAGAGGAATGAAATTTCAATGAAGCCGCTCACGCATGATCGAGAAATCGGGGGAGCCTGATGAGGGTTGAGAAACTCCAGACTTTCACCGAGAGCTCCAGGAGCGGCTAATACGGTTCTGCAAATCAGGAGTTTCACTTAAGGTTCCTTCATTCTGCGTGCCCCTAATCGTTAAGCTCGGAGGCTCACCCAGATCACAGAATCGGATCCGGGAACCCCAAGTCGGTGTGCCCACTGCTCCGCAGAGATGCCGATTGATTGCACAAACCTGCCTTCGTCTTCCGTAATTCCGGCGAGTTTCCCTCGTCCGCGTTTTTGATTCTCACTTCAATTTCGGGAGCCCGGTTCGAGCTCATTCCCATCCCAATAGTGGGCAGTCGGTGCTGGTGGGAAATTCGCGAAGATTGCAGTAATCGAGCGCGAATTCGTCGCCTCTGAATTCAGTAAGGTTACGTTCGACACATTCACGTCAACAATTTTTCTGCAGGGTGGCTCGATCTACGCTCAAGGATCCATTTTTGCTCACCAACGGCACCCCCGTGTAGTCGTGTAGTGAGCCAGTCCGAGTACATCGACAGTAGTCAGGAGCCGACGCGGAGTTTGCGCGTTTCTCCGATTTTTCGTTAAGGATGTCCTACTCGAAACATCCCCCAGATCCTGTGGAGGGCATTTCAGATCTGACGTCTCGCGATGACCTCAGAGTAAAGGACGATTTTCTCATAGGGCGCCCACCGAGGGTTTGGGCTCTGGACGCCGTGTCATACTAGTGGGTCAGCTTCTTTGACAAATCTCTGTTGATTTCCCCTCCGGCGAGCTCCCGAGCCTGTCGATCCAGGATATAGTGTTCGGATATCAGGAGCGGCCCCCCGAATCAGACTCGAGACACTGTGACGAGATGAGAGTTGTTGCTCTGGGATTCTCCAATAAACCTACAACCTCCACCGGGGAATTTATGATCCACTGAAAAAGCCACAGACCCTTCAGTGCTGGTTCGGAGCGCTCTCCTCACATGGACGGTTCACTTCATTCGTCCCATCGGTCACAGGAGGACGCTACGACCATTCCTCAGGACTGGTCGAAGGCGATACGTTCGGAGAGGCTTCGAGCTTGGCTGCCAGCTGTCAGCGGCCTGCTCGCCTGAATCAACGGCGCGGCGTTCGGACTCGAAATGTCGCTGACCCCGAGAAACTTCCAATTGCGTACCGCCATGGAGCCGCGTATGCCCGACACGTTTGGCGGCTTCTTAAACTTCTTCTGGGCCATTACCCCACAAAACCCGTTGTCGACACGCTCACCATGTTCCCCGTTGTTCCCGCGGCTGCGGCGACAGAACATTATACTCATATTGTCTAAGCAGCAGCGACATCAAGAGCAGGAGCAGCTTACGTGGACCTGCTGGCAAATCCTGCCTGCGGCACCCGCTTTTCGCGGACGAGAAATTCGGGAAAGTCTACCAACCTTGATCTCTGCCGCGGATTACACAGCTGAAATGAAGCAAAGTTCGGGATATTATTGGTAGCTGCAGTGACGAGATCGTTTATTGCGAGAGTCGTTGCAATCGTCTTTGTTATCGTCATCTAGGACAATACAGCAGCGCAATAGAGAGCTGAAAACTTTTTTTCCGGCAGATCCCCCTAGGATAATGGGTCCAGAGGATATTGACTTCAGTGATTGCCGATGCACTGGAACATTTATATCGCGTTCGAGTTGGATTGGACTTTTGTCGAGGGAGCGATGCTACACGCTCATTAGAGAATTCCGGTCCCGTGATCCCCCGTGAGCGGGCCCTCTTCGGAAGATAAGCACGTTCGAAATTGCGGATTCCTTTACTTCAGTCCTCCGCTCTCAAGTCCCTGCGAAGCAACGAATGAGAAGCTTGTGGCGACGTCATCCATCGACATCATCTGGGCATTGATATGTGCTCTGAATCATCCCGAAGGTCAGCACCGGAAATCGACTTGTCTGCGCGATTCCGGGTTCGACTCATGCTCCGAGTAGTGTGTCATAGAAGATATTCAATACGGGCAACCTTTTCGCAAAGGAAGGCTTAGAATCGAAAATCTCGTCCTCGCAGCGAGGAAATCCGATTTTGTTGGAGGGGATCGATGGACTGTTTCCGTCGGAGATTCGAGCTCAAGTATGTACGGTATTGATAATTAAGAGGATGCGTGCAAAGAGATGAGTGTGGTACAGCATTCCAAGACGGATTAACTGACTAGCTGACAAACGAGCGGACGGATGGAGCTCACGGAGGAGGGCGCGCGAATTCAGCCCGGAACTCGAGTCGTCCCTCATTCCTCAGTCGAAACGAGACAAATTCGATCAGCGGAGCGCACTCGTCTTCGCTTTCCCCCTCAAAAAACTCCGGATGGCTCGCCAGCACTCTCCGTTTGCCCCACTCCGTTTCAGTGGTGTGTTCCCTCGATTTCAGGCGCCAAAAAATACCGGCGGAAGCTTCAGAGTTCGGGATAGAAGGGAGATAATCGCAAACTCTTTCGAGCAAAAGCGGGGCCGTAGTCGAAAGGTCAGCGCTACTGTCACTCTGCATGCAAAACGTCCCCTTGATATGCTCACTCCGCAGAGAAGCGGCTCACGAGCGGGAGTATGCATTTCCGGAGGCACCGTTCGGATTCTCCCGCGCGCCGGTACTTCTGGTGTTGCACGATTTCCTGCATTGCGGGAACTCAGACTTCGGTCTGGCGGGGTTTTGGAGACCATTCGAGGGAGCAAATCCGTGAGGACTCTGTTAGAACTTACCACATTTTCATTGAACGAGCCCACCGAAGGGAGATTCCATCCTGAGCGAAGGAAGGCTTTTTTTCATCACTCTCGACGGAGAGAACCGATCGAGAAATTCCGAAGCTTTCGCCCATGTCTGCTCATGCAATCCTCTCTCGGCTCGCGCAACGGAGACCATTCTGATCCGAAACCATGGAAGACATTTAGGGCGATGCTTCCTTATTATTGATAATAATGATCGATTTTCCATAAAAAAATACACATTGTAATATGTTTCCCTCAATACATGATGCGTCTGCATGATTCGCAATAGAAGTCAGTCCGGAATGGTGATGCCTGAGCAGTCGCTCCGGGAGGCATTGCATCTCGCGGGCACCTCCGGCAGCAAGAGCGCGGTATCTCACAGATCTTCGAGCGTGGCGGACAGATTTGGATATCTACAGATCAACGAGCCGCGAAAGGAACGTGTATCGCTGATTCCGCTCGGAGACTCATCGATTGAGGCGGAAGAAATGAATCGCGAAAACGCGGCGCGAGCGGAAATCTGGGTTCCCCACGTGAGTCTGGAATATCTTTTGAGCGATCCCGGGACCTCCCTTCCGCCTCAATGATCGAATCGCGAGCAGCCTCACCCAGAGATCGATGTATTCAAGCTCGATCCGCGAATCGTCCTGAGAGCCTGCGAGGCTCCTCAGATGATAATTCGCGGAACAGAATCCATGAGGTCCCATCTGCGAGATCCTCTCCGGCGCCATTTCCGTAACATTCAGTCGTGACGTGTATCCGGCCCGGATGCGCTTGCCCTGAGATCCGTCTGCGAGATTCTCCGACGATACGTGCCATGACGAACTCCGGCTGTTCGGCTCAATACAGAATTCCAAGCTGTCGACCGCGGATCTCTGGTTGTACGGTGGAGTTTTCTCTCTTCAGACTCGGCGCGGAGAAACAGCTCCAGAGATCACCGACTTCCCGAGTCGGGAGCTCGACCTGACTTCAAAGAATACGGGCTTCGCGTCCAAGGTGAGAATATTCCCCGGACTCCGGAGCGAGATTCCGGAATGACTGTCATCCATGCGAGAAATCTTTCTTGAGGAAAAACTGCGGGGAGTCCATCTGGTCTCATCTTCCTCGAGGAGAAAGTTCTCGACTTTCATGTGGGTGTCATTCTGGAGCAGTCGAATCACGCAACAAAGTTCTGCTCGGCATTCCAAGCCGCGGCCTCGGCACCTTTTGTGGCGCTGAGAAACTGCGCATGCTATTCTCCTCCTCGCTGCGTCAAGCACTCTGTCTCCGGGAGTCGGAGGACGGAGATTGTGTTAATCTCAGCTTCGCAGCTTCCAGAACCAGTGCGCCGATAGCGGAATCGACGTGCGCGGGAAGCGACATCGCGGATTTAGATAGTAAACCGCACCGCGTGCTTGTTCCGTATGCCGTCGGCTGACTTGGCTGCAAAGACTGGCGAACTCGATTTCGTAGGGCTGAGTATTCGGTTGCCGCGACTCGAGTCTCTAAGAACGTAAAGCTCTCGCGCGACGTCCTGTCGAAAGCGGCAGACGCCCGCTTGCCTCTGCTCACGCAGAAGCGGAGCCGCAGTCACTAAGAGTTTTTCCTCACACAATGCTCGGGAATAGACCTCCACCGGATGAGGAGGACTCATCGTAGGTTCAACCCTCGCCGAAAGCCTCCGAGTGCTCTTACTTCGCAGAAGTGACGCCGATGTTCATTGTGCATACAAGTA
Organism: Galendromus occidentalis; assembly: GCF_000255335.2. Taxonomy (NCBI): domain Eukaryota; kingdom Metazoa; phylum Arthropoda; class Arachnida; order Mesostigmata; family Phytoseiidae; genus Galendromus; species Galendromus occidentalis. The sequence continues at coordinate 1,539,961 of NW_003805448.1, forward strand.
TGCTCTCAACAGGTTGCTTGAGTAATGAGGCCAAAGAACGAACGAGCTCAGAAGAGTTGTAACAGCAGATTACGTAAAGACAGGCATCGCTTGCCCGTTTAACGGTCCGTAGAGAGAGTTACTTGTTTCTCAGGGTGGGATCCCACTGCTTCTGTCGGTGCTTCTGCAACTACTCTAGTCTTGGTGTCGCTATTCCTATTGTTATATTCGAGAAGCTGGAACATCGACTTGACGTCACGGTGACGTTTCACGGTTCGTTACCCACTACACTCATTTTTATGAGGTTGACCTTCCGCCTCCCGGTGCGGAGCGTCCGCTACATAGTCTCCCGGAGTGATTCGTGAACGTATATGACATCTTGAAATGAACGGCGCGGCGTCATGATCTCCAGCCTCATAAACTTCTTCGGAGTTCCGTCGATGAAGCTTAACAGGAAACCTGGTCGCGGAACCGCTGGATCTTTCTCGATCTCTGCCGGTTCTTCCTGACCTGATAATTACAATAATTGTCGATCATCTCAAAACGAAGTTTCTGACCTACTCAAGATTCCCCTATTGAGGGGATGCACACCCTCCGATTCCCGGAAGTTCAGCGAAAGCTACTGAATGTGCTCATCGATTCTTCGCTCGGTCGTTTAGAGCCAGAAGTCTCGCAAATTATACGTATTATGCTCGGAGATCAGGCGGAGCTGACGTGGGACAGCAGAAAGTCCGTGTCTCGATCTCATGCACCTCCCCCCTCAATCCCGGTCCGTACTACCGTGAGACGAGGATCGACCCCATCGTTGGTCCTCGACTCCTGCCCGCGAGGCCCGGCACAGTTCCCTCCACAGGGGTATTCCGGCCGCGTCACGAGCAACAATGCGAATGACGATGGAGTACACAGATAGTTAATAGCCGAGGAACGGAAGGATCACGAGAAAGATTATTTCATCTGTTTTATCACTTGAGGATTGGCGGATCGCGCGAGATGCCGGAGCTCGGACTAGAGAGAGTGTCCACCAGCTCGATGTCCTCGATTCGAAGGAGGGAGCGCGATACTCAATACGCAGAACTAAGGTCGGCGATGTTCGACGTGCGTAGAGAAATATAGCCGCTTGAGCTCCGATCCATGTTCGCAAGCGTCAGAGCTCAGGTGTTGATTGAAATGGTTAAATCAGTGATGCGAATAATTCGGAGGATCACGACCACATGAAAATAACACCAAGGAATGAGGACGCCTACGAACGCCGGGGACACCCATGATGTCAACTGAATCGGAAACCCATCCGTGCGAAAGTGATTGAAAGCATATGATTCGAATCTGAGATGATTTGAGTCTCTCAAGGGTAGCTCGAGAGGCCGCTAAGGAACTCTGCTGAGCTGGCGGACCAAGATATCGGCGGATTCATAATGGGGGGATTGGGGGTGAACCCGGCGAGCCGGCCCAATCGTTTCTTGATCATAGTCCCCTGAATTTTTCTCAAGGGCAGTCGGATGTTCGCGGAGGAAGAGCCCCTCCCACCTCCCCGGGATATCCTGGTGGAAGCGGAAGACTGTGATCCGCTAGTATTCCACAAAACGAGTTGCGGAGCATCAGAATCGCCGATCGGCTGAGTTCTCGAAAAGAGCCTTAACGCAGTGTTCACAGTCGCTTTCTTCCAGGCCGCGAAGGTCGCTGTCGTTGTCCTCCCGTCAACGTGTAGGGAAACTTTGTGGACAGGAAAGATCAGATGGAGATTTTCTGAGTGGGTTTTTCGTTTTCTGTTCCGCCAGGCAATCCGTACGTAGTTCCTCCGCTGTTATTCCCTCTATGTGGTTTTCCTCTCGGTTTCCTTTCCGAGCGAATGGTGGGTGGCCTCCTTGCTCGGTTGCTTCTGATGGATCCTCCGACCTACAATTGCCCTCGCTTCCGCGTCTGCTACCATTCCGGCCACAGCCTCTTTTTTCTCCTGCCGAATATCGATGACAAGGAGTTCAATCTTCGAATAGGAATACTACGATCGTTGCATCTCTTATCTCGTCGTACGGTGGTTGCTGCCGAAAGGACAGCGAGTGCCTGGCTAGACGAGTGGCTTCGCCGAATTGCGCTCTCTGTTCCGTCTTCACTCGTTCCTTGCCGCGGCCATTCTCCCCCCTGCCTCCGACCGCCGTCCAACGAGCTATTGCTCTCGATAGCAATCGTTGCGAATACACCGGAGAACGAACATGGAGACGGAGCGACATCAGACAGATCGAAGAGCAACTTTCCCTCTAATGGCATTGAGTTGAGAAATGATTTCGTCTGGCTGCCGGCCGCGATTCCATAGGTCACCAATGTGGGTTCCTCCGACTCGTCATTTCATATTGAGCACTCAAACAACGAGCTTAGGTAATGTTCGATCATTCTCTCTTCCTTCGCTGTCAGAATTTGTCTGCATCACCGGTATCCACTTGGTCCGGGCTCGTCTTCCTCATCAGAACGACGCCGATCATTGAGGCCGAACTGATGAACGTAATGAAGGATCCCTCGGTCTCGACGAAACTAGGAGGGAAATAAAAATGATGTGAGGAGCGAGAATATGTATTTATGTGCGAAAGACGATCACTCGACGGGTCCTCCGGTTCACTGGACGGCGTCCTTGAGACCCAGTCATAAATTTTGGGAGCGTGTTCTTGTTCAACGACGTTCTTCCGTTCCCTTTTTCCCCGGGCAAAATGCGCCCGTGGGACGTTTCAGTGATGTTTTCTCTTTCGAATAGCATGCCGAACGGTAACTTGCTGGTTGATTAGACGTCTGCGAGTGTGTATCCGTGAATACATGCGGCAAACGCGTTATTACCATCGAGTGAGATGATGGCTTCGAGTCGAAGCGCTCCGGGAGGGGAAATGAGGAAGGGGAGGGGAAGCGGAAGAGGCACGAGACCGGACGACAAGAGAAACCAATGAATGATTCGCTCGATCTCCTCCTTTTGTACTCCCTATAGGAAGAATTAAGCGCAGTATCGCCTCCAAATGGCTAAATCGATTAGTTATTCTTCTCGCACTCACTGCCTGTTTCGGAGGCTGACTGACTAGCTGGTCCGTGGGCTAGCTGGCCGGCTGTCTGGCTGGCCTCTCATCTAGTGTCTAGCTTGTGTTGTTCGGACAACGGAACGAGCGCTCCATATCGTCGCTCAGTTCAGTCGCCGTTGTCGATCAGGACCTTCCATCAGGGCTACTCAGACGACACTTCTGTCAATAACCTCTCATTTTCATCAAGCTCTCATAGACCCCCGGAGCGGTCGATTGTGCCTTTGACTCATTAATGTCCCCAGTTAGTAAGTGACGCTTGGTCCCTCGCGTTCGCTCATCCCTCGAGAGGGGAGTCCAACACCTCCACCGCGCCGTATGGGATGCCGATTGGACGCAGCGATCGCGATAAAGACCAAAATTTCGCCTCTCCATCGAAACACAGTTCAGGAAAATCGAAATGCTCCTTGCATCAATTAGGCTTTCGGATAGTTAACTTGAGTGCGATACGATGCATGCGTGGGATTGTAACCCAAGTCCTCTATCGTCGATCATGCCGCAGTTCTTCTTTGGAAGTCCCCAATGTTAGGCATTGACAGATCATCCGATCTTGAGGGCGGCGGGCTGACATGCGAGAATGGGCCGCTGTCGGAGTGCCGTTCAATGGCGTCGACGACTTGTCGCAAGCCCGATAAATTCCGCTAATGGTTGAGCGATTGTATTGTTGCTCTAGCTGCGGGAAATGCCGCGACTCGACATCGAGCATTATGTGATGCCCTACACTTCACAGAGTCGCTCGTGTCGTATCCCTCTTGATTGATGATAACACACATATTTCCATGCTTGGGGTGATATTTCATCATAATGGGTATCGCTTATTGTCACAATTGGTATCGCTTATTATCATTATTGGTATCGCTTATTATCATTATTGGTATCGCTTATTATCATTATTGGTATCGCTTACTATCATTATTGGTATCGCTTATTATCATTATTGAGATCGCTCATTATCATTATTGGTGTCGCTTATTATCATCATTGGTATCGCTTATTATGATTATTGGTACCGCCTGTTATCATTATTGAGATAAGTCATTATCGTTACCGAGATGAGCTCAGCGGCGCCTCTGCCGAAAGCTGGAAATATATGTCGCTCCCATTCTACTCGAATCCTCGGAGCCATTCTGAAATACTCCGGATGCAGGGCGACTAATCTCCAGGTCACGAAGCTGGACCTGACATGGGAGCGAGAGTCTCATAGAGCGGCGTCTTGTGAGGAGATCTTCGCTAATGCTGATTACGTATTCCACCCACCCACCGAATTTCTACGAGTGCAAACTAACGCGGGGAGACAGAGAGTCAAATTGATAGTTCGATACTCAAGTCAGTCATCGAGAAGGAGAACGGAGCTCTCTGTCCGCTGAGGGCTCATCCCCGCGACGACCGTGCCGGCGTGATGTTGAGAAGCTGAATTTTCACTTGAGTTGATGCTGTGAATCTCGCTTCAGGGAGGTTTCTACCTCAATCAAGGAGTATCTGGTCATTCGACCCCTCCGGGACTGCTGGATGCGTCCATGCGCGAGAAGATATAGCGTGCTCGGAACGCTTTTTCCGTCAAAGGAACGCTGAAAGCTGGCCCGAGAGCAGCGAAGAATACCGCGGGGCGACGGGGAGATGCAAATCATCTCAAGCTGGGAAGCGATACCGCTCGACGAACGATCGGGGATTCAAAGAGAAAGTCGGCTCTGCGACAGCTTACGGAGCGCACGTGAGCGCGAGGTCAGAGATAAAGGAGAGCAAGCCGGTGCGTAAAAAGAATCGGGGAGAAGCAAAGAGGAGGCGGCTGTGGACTGAACACAAACAACTCAACTTCCAGGCGTTCTTATCTAAGCTCCGAAGCCGTTCCGGACACTTCTCTCGACCGTTCTCTATCAAAACACCCTTGCTCCCTCAGCCAGCGGAAATTCGGGGAACATAGTCCTGGGCTCAGATCGGGGAGTTCCTGCGGACAGAAGATTCGGAATTCTTTTGAGCTCATGAGCGATCGGCGAGAGTCGCCTTCGGATCCTCGGGATCACACCGCTCGAAATACGTTCTTTCGCTCGCTCGAGTCTCGAAAATACAAATACTGAGCACTTGAGCGGCAGCGGAGTCTTTCATTGTCTCATTCCCATCTGTCGATCAAACTTCGATTTGGAATTCCAATATGTCTTCGGAATACATACATACATATCCACGGGATAACTGACGTCCACGACCGAATCCGTAGGATTTGGAGTTATCTCGACGTGAAGTGATCCGCAGAGCGCATCGTTCTCCGACTTCCATTCAACATTCTCAGTTCCTCATGTTCCCGCCAATCGACCGATGAAAGGGCTTTGGTTTGCACGAGGGCTTGTCCCTTCGCCATGAGGCTGTGCACCTGTGGGGCTGAGCTCTGGAGTATGGTTCCCGCCAAAGAATTCCACAGAGTTGCCGTCAGAGTATCCGTCAAGGGAACATTACGAACTGCCCCACGCCGATTTTTCTGAAACTTTGCCCAAATAATAGTCCCACCGGGAGATGAAGAACCCCCACCATGCGAGCTGCCGACGCTCGATAGGGAGAGAATAAATCCGAGGTGTATTTCCAGGGTTTTTCACCGTATAAGGGTGTTTTTTCGAAGAAGAGATTCAAGAATGATGCCTGATATATCGGAGAACAGAAATTCTCGTGTTTGAAAAGCGCGCCACAGAGCGACAGTCCGAGTAGATTCTCGGGAGAACTTCGTTGTCTTCACACAAAACGTCTGCGCTCGCGGAATCGTACCGGTTTCCGCGCGAGTCGCATAGATCGCAGTTTGAGCTGTTCTGAATTGCTCCAATAATATAATCTCTGCAATGTCAGTGTCCGCGGAATCGTTGTTAATTCTGCTTCGAAGTCACTTGAATGCCTTTAGTCTGAACGAGAGTGCCGGCGACGATGCGGAACCAAGTACCGTCAAGTTGGCTGGGAGCATCCTCAGTTCAGTGAAAGGTTTTGAGAATCAAGGCGAAGCCACAGTTGGAGAGATTGACGAACTCTGAGTCGAGCTACGTCGGAGATGAGTATGATCCCGTCTTCGAAGACGTATACGATGCCGTTTCGAACGACCTGTTCTCGTACGACTACATCTGCAAGGTGCTCGACTTCATTGACCAACACGGGAGGTTCTCGTTCGCATCGATTCAACATACGTTCAGGAGAGTCAGGGACAGGAGTTACATCCGACGATTCAAGTAGTACAGGGAGCACCTCGGCACGCTTCGCGAACGTTATGTGAAGGTCGCACGGTATTGTAAGGAATCGTTTGATTCTACCCGCGCGCATGGCCTGATCGTGCATGACAGAACGTTGAGGATATGGGCGCTCACTAAAGCTAGGGAGCTCGGGCAGAGTTCACTGCTAGTCCTTCTTGGAAACGATGTTCTCCGGTCGCAGTCCTTGATATTCATTCACTTTTGTCATCCGCAATTCCGACCGGTGAGGCTGTGTGCCTGGCGTAGGAGCGGTTTCGATGCCCCACGGGTAGAATTTCCGAGCCTGGCAGAGATGCTCTCCGATGTGAACGAAGCGTGTTGCTCGGCTATTATCTGTGGCTATTGTAGAAAGACACCATGTGTCAAGTGTTTCTATTCCGATTATCATTTCTGCAACGAAAATACGCAATGAACATATGGTCGTTCTATTGTCCGGAAGCCGGGAGGTCCAGTCGGCTTCCTTTTTCTCGGGCAGAGTGCTTTCCGAATTATATGGCATCATTCTTGAATCTCTTCTTCGAAAAAACACCCTTATACGGTGAAAAACCCTGGAAACACACCTCGGATTTATTCTCTCCCTATCGAGCGTTGGCAGCTCGCATGGTAGGGGTTCTTCATCTCTCGGTGGGACTATTATTTGGGCAAAGTTTCAGAAAAATCGGCGTGGGGCAGTTCGTAATGTTCCCTTTGAGTGTCTGACGGAGGGAAGGGGGGGGGGAAGTCACCAAATTTCCCGCCAAAGGGAAATCCTCAGAAATCGTCCGAGGATTTCCCTCTGGCTAATCTCCTCTGCCTAGAAGCAAGCTCGGCTCGTCGGAAATGAGTCAACTCGTGAGTCTACCACCACCGCATCGTGGGAGAAGTCCCGGGCTCATTTCGGGGTCTTTTCGGGGTCCTCAATTAGGGAGCGAGCTTACGGCTATATGCAATCGGTCGAGCTTCGAGATCCGAGTCGATTGCTATAGCACCCACGTTGGTCTTCCCTTCCGTCGCTGCCTTGGTGCCAGCGAAAAAAATCATGTCCAGAAAGAGTCCTGAAAACCACCGCTCCTTACGGGCTAGGTGCTGAACGGAGCGTGTACGAAGACGCCGCGCACAGCGGAGAGTAGTACTGCATCCGTTGAGGTCAGTCGAGAGGAGCTTTCATATCAGTCTCTCTGTGAGCACTCCCAGCCAGTTAGGCCGATAGGCGGAGTTCGCAACAAAATCGGGAAACATTTATCTGACTCGAAATCCAACAATTCCACAGCCTTTGAATCAAACTCGAATCGAGCGTGAATCCCTACATCCCTAGAACGATCCGGACATATTTCTCCCGAACGGATATTCCGTCAAGTCTGCTCCTTGTCAGCGAATAATGGCCGAATAGATGGGCAGACGGAGCGTCTAGCTGAGCGTGCGATGCCAGAAAAGCTTCGCTTCATTCATCGAGCTGTTCTGATATAATTAATTTTATTCAAAAACACGCTTGCAGCAACAAAGAAGCTTGTACGGCGAGCCGCTTTTGTTTTATGCGGGCCATCCTTGCGCAGCGGGACGATCCTCGAGATCTCCGTGTCTCACTCGGGTAATATTCACTCGGCGCAAATCGGTCACGATACCCTTATTACTCATCCAGGATCAGAGGAGAGGAAAGTTTAATTTTATACCGCGGGTATTTACCGAACTCTATCAGGAGGGCAATCCTGTCGACATTTAGGCGACTAGCGCAGCCGCCATGACATCAAAAAAAATTATCACCTCGCACCCTATTCTCTCGACAATGGAAACTATCCTACACAGGCACACCCACGCATATATCGTACGCTCAGAGAAGAATCGCAGTTTTCCCGAAAGCTCATCCTTCAGTCGGAGCGATTGGGTCGAATCGATTGACGGCATTCTATGAGGTTCCATAGAGCAATGCATTGGAGCGAAGCACAATCAGACTCTCTCCCGCTTCCGAGAGCTCAATCTGTTCCGTGAATTATCGAAATGAAATTCGCCTCGCGCACCTCAAGGGTGATGGAGTTAACACGGGTCCGTTGGTTGATCGCTACTACGGTTCGTTCTGGTTAGGGGTCTGGCTCCGCCGAGAAGCCCCGAGGAGAAGACACATCGATTCGAGGCTTATGTGCCGGTAACAAGGTGCGCACTTGAGGTCTCGACAAACCGTGCGGCCTTTCCGATCGGGCTAGTGAAAGGATTTTTGAAGGGTTGACCAGCCAGTCAGCTGATGCACTTTCTGATCTTTTCCTTTGATCTGGGAGACTTCTATTTCGAGCGAATGAGCATGACCTCACCTCTAGCGACCATACAATTGAGCAAGCTACAGTAAGCTCCTCGATTCGGCCGACCACCAGCCAGTCAGCGAGCGACCGAGCAATCCTGCCCGCCGCTAGGTCCCTCCGACGGCGGTCCGTCAGGGGAACAAAGCACGGCTCTCTCTCTGATCTTGGTCCTTTATCGAGTCCGCTGTGATGCTCAAGGCGAATTTCCTCATCGTCCCCGCTCTGCCGATGTCAAGTCGGACGACTCGAGGGCTCTTGCTTTAGCTGACTGTCTGACTGCCTCACCGGAACAGAGTTGTCTTCGGCGTTTTTTTTCCACCGTCCACTCCAACAGCAGGAGATGAAGGAGCAACGTAGACAAGCAGGGGAATCTGGCGGTCGGTCGGTCGGTCGCTTCAGGGAACGCTCGCTTAGCGCCGGCGTTCTGCTCGCTTGTTGGGCTCATTCAGCAGGAAACTCTCGCTTTCTCAGGGAATCGCATTCTCATTAGGCGGCTAATCCGCCGCAGTCCGATTGGTTTCAGGTGGCGCGGCTTGCGGGACGTTCCTTCACGACGTCGTTTCACTCCACCACGAGAATCCTCGTTCGCTGACCCGGTTCGCCCGCCCGCACTCGCTGCCGCGAGGCCGTCGTCGACGACTGGCTTGTCAAGAGAATAAGCGAAATACGCCCGAGGAAGCACTCGCACGAACGTGGCAGACAGTCTGGCAGGATTTGGACTGGCTTCTTTCGTTGCTGCTTTAATCCAGGAAGTCCTGCCGGCGGAAATGAGTGAATTATGATTAGGGCCCGTCCGCTTTGGTTTTTCTTCTCTTTCTTATTCCCCAGTCCCGGCGGGCGGACGAGCCACCGTCTCCCACCTCCTCCTCCCGCACTTCATCCGCACTTTCCGGTTCGCACCGCAACTTCCGTCTTATGTACTCAGCAATCGTTGCTCTCTCGCTCAACCTCCCATCATGACGCTTTCACGGCTCGTTCCCATCCTGGCTGCTTAGCGACCGGCTGGCGGGCGTGCCTTCCTTCCTTCCTCCCGGTCCGAGTTGGCTGACTGAGCTTGTCGTCGCCGTTGTACCACGAGCCCGGACACCATCGCTGTCGTCGCGTCTCTGATCCCATCGTTCTTGCATTCGTTCGCTATATAGCTCGACTATGGAAATGGCGCAAGTTTTTATGCCGCTTTCGCGTCTGTCTCTTTCCGTTCCCACTGCCCTCTACGAGGAATGAGGGAATGAGTCCTTGAGGCGCTGTCAGACAGGTCGTCGCCGCATGGTCGCCGTCCCGCGAACGATCCTTCACCCTTCTCAATCTCCTTTCGGAAGTCTCGGAAAGTGGATATCCGCCACGACGCTACACCGACGAGACGGTCGATGCTTAGCCACTCTAACACGTAAAGAGCGAAACGCACGTTCCGCTCTCCGGAAACTAATTCTGTATTTCCGATCCATGGTTGACCGCAAATCCTCCACTCTCGATCTGAATTCGTTTAGACGGCTCGGTTCCATGAAACCCTTTTCGTGATCAGCATCGTTCGGATGGTTCCCCCTCCCGTCGCGACGATAAAATAAGGACCCGCGAGCCGGACGTTTGTTAATATCGCACCAACACGATGAGACCAACCGCGAGATACATGGTCCCCAGTCAAGGAAAACGACAGCGTTACGACTACAGAAATTGTTTGCCATCTTGCCTCGTGAAATCCACAATTCCCGCCTTGCTGGCGATAAGCGACGGCGAGACCGCTCGGCCTGCTGATTCCAGTGAAGGGGCGCCTCGTTTCGTATTGCAGTGACGCGACTGCCGTCCCGACGGCAGCGGTAATGGAGGCTAGGACAACGAGAGCACAGAATGGACACTCCGCTTCGGGTATTTTTATTTTGTCACCGAATGGAACAACTTTCCGGAAGCAAGTCAACGGGAAGCGGGCAGTCGAGAAATTCAACCGAGCGTTGGCTTGTTGTGGCGATTTTTTCCGCCTCTACGTCTTGCGGGACGCCTTGACATTTCTCGCGGTCGCTGCTCGAGTTTCTGCAATGGCTTTCCGCTCCACGGTGGAACCGACAAGCGTTGCACTCAAAACAACACGAAGTGCGCATGAATCACTCGAGTCGATTCGGGCATCGGGGAATATCCGAGTGACACTGCTGCACGGGAAAATCTCTTCCTGGAACCATGAGCTACTCGCCGCTCATCCGCTGCGCACTGGAAAAGCATCGAGGGATCGATTTCCAGAAACGAGCGAGAAGATTTTCGCCCGGTCCTTGAATCACCGACTGAGACAAGAACTCTGCGAGGAGGATATGGGACCGACCATGGCACACGGTCGTGCGACCTGCGGCCCTTTGTCTGCAACAATCGACTGAACGCTCGACGAATTCCCGAGCAGAGATCTTGGAGGGCGAGACCTACCATTAGCCGCTATCGGGGCGAACGTACATAACCTTCGACGGGAATATTAGGATATTCCCCCTCTCGTAGCAGGCGCATCGTCGGCTCAAATACAATCCGCTCGAATTTGCATGATTTGTGAATTCCGAGGATTTGCTGTAACTCCGTAAATTATTTGGGACGCGTTCAAAACTTTCGGAGAAATTCGCGCCTGGTAGAGCGTTGGAAACGCTTCGGCACGAGCTGCGCAAACGAGTGGAGAAGGCGGAGCGGATCAGGTCAAAGTTGAATCGAGGCCGAGACTCCTCGAACTTCGAAGCATAGCGGATGCGAGACTTGGAAACTTTGTGTTGAGCTCGTGAAAACGCAGCTCAACGATTCGGTCCGTGTCTCAGCTTCCTGCGCATACTATATCGTATCCAGTTCGACGAGAACGATAAATCTCCAGGCGTCAAAGCTCCCGTTCAGCGAGTGCGCAGCGCCGAGGAAGTGGAAAATAAAAATGTATTTCCGGCCTTTCTCGGGGGGAAATTCAAATTCGTTCGTAGCATAAAACCCCTCTGGCTGATTAAATAATCGATGGATCGAGAGCAGAACGGTCCGTTGGGATCAGCTGCAGCACCAGCAGACGGGGGCCTCGACGTCTCTAACTCACTCGGCACGGAACCCTCCGAAAGGATCTTGTTCGTTCATAAGGGTCGATGTGAGCTTCGTCAGCTCGAGGATTTTCGCCAGCCCGGCTTCATAGCGAGCAATACCACGAGAGACTCCTTTCCTGGATTCCTGATACGCTTGGTGGCTCAGCAGAACGGTCGAGGCAGGCTCGGGAAGCGGGATGAGTCTTCCCTAGACCCTGATTGGCGCTCGACATTCCAAGTCAGGAAATCGGCGTGCGAGGGAGAGGATTCCTAGACGGCACGGACAGAAATCTGATCTCAATATTGCGAATCGGGATGCGCATCGCGAGTCGGAGAAAAATCCGCGCATGGAGACGGAAAACTGAAATGGATGCGAAAGTCGAGCCTGAGCAGCGGCCTATTTACCAGGACTATCGATCGAGCGGAGGGAATCGCTTATTTACCGAAAGAAATGATAGAGGAATCAACCCGCCCCGTGAGTGACGTACGGTCTGTCGGGCAACTGTGCTGCACCTGCACCAGCCGGCAACACCTGTAGCAGAGCTAGCGTCAGAGGGAGCTGCCGCGGCAGCAGTAATACATTAGTTAGGCAATAATGGCAATTTTGGGCTCGACCGCTCGCACGCAGTTGGGGCGAAGAGTGGCGTGCCCTCGGTCCGCCCGCGTGTATTACCTCCTATGAAACTCCTCCTCTGGTGCTCTTTGCTATTCTTGACACGTCGCGTCGGTAACCGGTGGCTTGGGCGGAGTCCGTTAGTCGGACTCGTCGTCGAGTCACTAGCCGGCCGCTTGGCCAGTCAGTTGGCCAGTCGCTAGACTAGCTTGAGGAGGTTTGCGATGAATTCCCTTTATTTTTTCCGACCTTGACTCGGCACGACCCGACGAATTATTGCTTCCAGCGGCGGGCAGCGGGCGTTCCCTCATATGAGCGTCAGAAAGAACGGGAAAGCAGCTCGAGGCACCTCAACAGACTTGGGAGAAGGGCATTGTGTTGCGTCGCGAAATGCAACGAGTTTTCATATTCACTCGGCGGGGAAGGACACATATCTTGTCAGACGCAATATTTGCAATGCGAGCACGTCATGTTCCCGGGCACACGCTGGGCACTCGTCCTAAATCATGGGAGATGCTCTTCCCGTCTCCCACCGTGTTCACCGTGGACTTAATTCGATTGCAGGTTATCTCGGTCCATATTCAAAGGAGTCCGCGCGCTCCGACTAACGGTAGGTCCGCGTATCCGCTGGTTAGCTCGGTCTGCTCGCCGAACGCTCTAGTCTCTGCATTTGTCATGCGGCTCATTGCGGCACCATTAGTCTCGTCCGTTAACTTTCGGATCGGTGAGTAAGCCCGACTCATCGAACGGATAGTGCGCTCGCGCGTCTGCGCGATTGTGCTCGTGGGAATGAAGCTTGTGCGATCGACCCGAGTGAGCTCCGAAAGTTTTCCGGCAGCGGCAATTATTTGGGAAACTTCGGGATTTTCACATCGATTCCGTTCCCACGTCCTGCTGATCACTCGGGAGCGAGACTCTGTTGACAACAACATGAGAAGAATTAAAACAGATATTTTGATGAGAGGGGAAAATTCTCGCGGACCACGAGACGCGCCGCGCCGGTATGAAAGGAGAATATTCTCTCAGTCAGCTCAACGCCCCGATAGCCGAGCTATCCGAGAGCAGAAGTACCCCGGGAACAGGAAGAGCCGAGATGATTCAGTCCGAAGGGAAAAAAACAATTTCCGTTCTGTCAACGGATTCGGTCCCGTTTTTCCCGGGGAGAAACGTCGCCACGCACGTCGAGCGCGCAGAGCGCAGTCATTGTGCGGGGACTGCCTCGAATACTCGTAACTCGTAAGGAACGAGGGATTCGAAGAGATTTCAGCATGAAATTCAGAATGACTTAGGGGATGTAAAATCTCAGAGAGCTCGTTCCCTAATCGCGGCTTCAGCACGGCGCTCAGGGGAGCCAGTACAACAGACACAAACTCGAGCTCCAGAAGACATCTCCCTGTTGTTCCGAGCTCGTGCTGTCAGCCTTAATTCGGACTCCCAGTGAATAATTTCGACGAGTCTACCGCTGCGAAGCCCGAACAAAAGGACATGTACCATATAGTCAATACGTTACCCCGACGGCGGCAAGGACGACTCCGCGAGTATTTATCGTCTCTCGCATCCCTGATTCGATGTATTATTCACCGTCAGGGAACTATCTCGGCCGAGGGTCAATGCTCCAGTCCGCTCCGATTAGTCTGGTCTCTTATGTCCAACGTATTCGATTACGACCATACCTGATGGGATCAGGGCTTCCGAGAAGATTTGCCGTTGCCCTCCACCGTTTTCCGTAGCATGAATCTCCCGATATTTTTTCTTGCCGCTCCTCATCGGATCGACACGACCTGAGCCTTTCTCTTGAAGCAACGCCACGCTGGATGATACATCACATGGGGTAATTTTGTTTGAGACGCACGGATGAAGCGAAACTTCAAGCCTGCCGACAGCGCGGCTCCGAGAAGCATTCCATTGAGGCTATTTTTCTTATCCTTACGCCGTACAAGGCCGCACGCATCCATTGAGGATATTGGAAAAGGTCAAACGCCTCGTAGTGAATGCTCGCTCGGAGCGTGAAATGTAGATAATGGTGTTCACGGGAAGAATAAATCAAGTTGCGCCGCCGGGTATTCTCGTGTCTTCATTTCGGACCCCGGCAAATGGACATGGCCGGGTGCACTGGTTCTCTTGCCGAGCCTCCTCGGTCCGACAACCAGTCTACGTAAGAGCTCCTCTGCTTGCCTGCCTGCCAGCTTGTCTGTCTCCCTCCATTATCTTATCTACCGAAGGTATACCCATCTTCATACGGACCGGCGTCTTCGCTTCTCCGGGATTCGCTAATTACCTTCCCGCCGTGACAGACGGACGATACTCGCTCGTTTCCGTAAGCCCGAACAGCGTTATGTTCCCTCCCGAGCGGAACAATACTGGACAACCCGTGACGCGGAGTCGTGTTCATCGACACCGAAGCGAATCTCGCGAGGCACAGCAGTAAGCGGGAAACGGTCGTTGCTTTGCTAACGTACGGGCGCTCTTCCCAAATAGAGATTATCCGACTATACGCGACGGTCAGAAAAAGTCTTTGACTGGGACCTTCCCTCCACACTTGGGAATTATCTCCCGCTATAATCATGCCGCTTGTGCGCACTCATCGGGAAGGCGCTTGTCGCGCTGCGACCGTGCCACGCCGGAGCGCCCCGAGGGCCGACTCCGTCGCCCGTATTGTATGCGGAAAGCAAAAAGACTTATATGAGCGATGTTCGCATTTTGCATAATCTACGACGAACGACTTTCCTGACCCTAATGGTCAGGCGACGCGAACCGATCCACTACAGCCGACAAAGCGGACGTCAGTATGCGTGGGGCCTCAACACAAAAATCATATCAATAGTATTCATGGGAAGCTTTAAAAACGGGGAATTTCCAATTTC
This sequence comes from Galendromus occidentalis, assembly GCF_000255335.2. Lineage (NCBI taxonomy): Eukaryota > Metazoa > Arthropoda > Arachnida > Mesostigmata > Phytoseiidae > Galendromus > Galendromus occidentalis. The sequence goes on from NW_003805448.1 coordinate 1,554,981, forward strand.
AAGGACACCCGACCCATGCGTGGAATGCAAATATTCCCGGAACCTTGCAGACAGAGAACGGGAAATAAACGCCGCCTCCGCTATCGGTAAAAACGCAACCACTCGAAGTTGGGACAGTCTTGGCGAAACCTGACCTGAAGTTCAGGTCACGCCAGACTCGGTGAATCTGAGCCAGAGCGGCGTTTTTATCCGGTTTGACAAGCCCCGAACCGTCTATCGAGCCGTGACGCATAATCCCCGTTCATCATGTGAATTCAGTTTCGGAAGTGAAGTGACATCAATTTTCTGACTGACTGAGTCTCACAGATCGTGCGGGTCGTACCCAATCCAATTCGTCGCAACGGACTGTAAATTCCCGAGCACAAATATTCTCATCTTGGAGAATATGAGTATACTGGTTTCTCCTATCGAATTCCGCGACCACGGAGCACAGAGCATGGACGTACGCGTGAAACGTTGATGCATGTCGTTCATTTGTTAAGTGAACGTCGGCACGAGCTGAGCCAGAAAAGTGTCTTTGCATTTTTGAACAAAATTCCGCTCAAGGGAATAATTTTCGTGAAATATCTCCTCCCATTCAGTCAGGCTCGTTCCGGATCCTTCCGGTTCGCTGGAGCAGCGGCTCCTGTTGCTTTCTCCTCGGAGTTTCAGCAGCACAGATCTCGCTCCGAATCAGACATTGTCGATACAGTCGAGAAATGCCCTCCAGTACTTCGGTTCCGTCTTTTCGCCGAATGTCTCCCCGATTTCTCAAGGTCAAGGAAGCAGAGTATTTCACCGACCAGTCATGCAATCAAGACACGTAGTCGTGGCACGTTCCGTGAGAGATGCGTCTCGGATGGTTTTCATCGTTCGTCCCTTTCGTGTTCGATGTATCTCAACGTGTCCGATCGGATCGAGGCTGTTGCACTCCGGCTGAAGAGACCCTTCACATGGAGGGAGAGAAAGACATCAGCGCTCAAGTGTCTGGTGTCCCTGGGCCAGTCGGAGACGCACGCGCGTTTACATAGGTGCAGACGAGTATTTTCGCTGGCTACTCGCCGCGCCTGACTATGCGTCCGCGAGGCCTCCTACGGAACTCTATAGGAGAGGTCTTTCAAAAGCCAATATACTTCGAGGGCCGGCCATAGCGGTGTTTACCGAAGCCGGACGGACTGGTCGGTATTTGCATTCAATCAGGTTATCGAAAGTCGTGTGATACACAAGAAATACTTCTCCTCACTCAGTCACGCTCTCTCCCTCCTCCCCGCGCTCCCTGGAAGCATTCAGAGAGTCTGGCAAGGAGCTCAGCGAGATCGACGGGATGGAATCATTCGCGTCAAGTTCATCGAATTTACGGACGCTCCTCGGGTCTGGAGCTGCCGAAACGGGAAAAGCTCCTAATCGAGACTCTGACATCCTGTCAATCCCGATCACGGTCAGATGCGGACCATTGACGCAATGATTCGGGAGCTGCGGGGAATGCCTCCTCCGGAGCTTCAAGTCCGTGAGAGAAGTGAGATTGACGCTTCCCGTCGTGACATCTTTCCTGAGAGCGTAAATGAACTTTACGTCTGCTGCTCCTAATAACATGAGTCACGTACAGCGTCGTCGCGACGGCGTCTTAGCCTGCGCTAATAGAGCCGAAAGAAATAAAAACTTCGAGCTGTTACTTGCCAACTCCGATGATTCGGTGGACGCGTGGGTCAGCTTCATCGTCCTCGCCCGACGGATCACTCCATATGAACGTGCCCAGGCTCGCGGGCCCACCCGACGACTGAGGGGTGCGTTGCCGTTCGTCGGAAAATGTTCTGCATTTTATGTCCATTAAGGTGACACAAGACAGGGCAAATTGAATCAGGTAACGGAACTCACGTCGTGGAGGCCCGAGGGCTCTCCGTATGTTCGCCTCCCCCCACGACACCTTTGCTCTTCGATGGATCTCGCTTCGAGAACGCGCTCAAGACAGTGGCTAGTTTTGAAAACTTCGTGAAGCATTGAGATTGCAAAATGCGCTCGAAATCCGTCCGGGTTTGGCTTTTGATGGCACTTCCGAGCCGAGCCCCAGATAGCTCTGAATCTCACGGAGATCGCATGTTACGAGCTCCAGGGCCACGGAGAGAACAATGGAGGCGTTCTCATGCGGTCTTCGAGCGTCTTCTACGCAAATGACCGTAGGATATCGAGCTGTCGTGGTCGTACACAGAAAAAAATCCCCGCCCCGATCCCGCGATGGCTTTTTGCCCATTCCTCTCTTCTCCCGTCTCATGATGTGAGACGGCCCGGCCGACAGACGCTCCCCGAGAGAAGGATCGGGAACGACAGTGAGAAGAAAGTATGAAGCAAGCGAACGCGATGAAGCGATTGTCGGCTGCAAATAAAGGGTTGGATGCCGGAGGGCGTGACCCGTCTCGGGTGGATTTGGGCTTGACCGCTCGTCGCCTCTCCACTCGAGCGGGAGACGGACGTCTCTTAAACGGACAGAGACATTCTCGACAATCACTCAACCCCGAAGCAATGAGTTCCCGAGAGTGACTCGCCGACGCATTGCAAATACGCGCCCGCTTGAGGAATAGCTCGTTGTCGGGAATCGGGACAGAACTCGATTATTTCTTTCAAGCGACACAAAGTATTACCGTGCCTCTGAATCTTTCGCGGGAAAATTCGGCCACGAGATTTCCGTCATTCCTCCGTTCCAAGGCGATCGCTAGGCTATGAGGCTTTCCCACGAGCGAGTGGAACGTCTCCCACGCAGACCAAGCCCGTTCCCAATGAATGCAAAATTTGCATCGCATTTACTATTCAGCGCTCGCCCGAGATCTAGATTCGTCTCTCATACGCCTCATATTCGTTCCCATCGTCCTGAGCCCGAGGAACAAAGGGGGATCTCAAGGCCGGTGCTAATATGGAGAAATGTCTCCAGGAGCCGAACTCCCGGGAAAATGCGGAGCATCGATCCGTATCTCGTAAGACAGGTTCATGTACTCCACGACATGTAGAGTTGTCGACTCCTCTGTTTGATTCTGGTCAGCGAGAAATACCGCGCTCTGTACTTTCCAGTCCTGGACAGGCGGGGACAGGTCTCACAGAGAGTCTATCTATGAGACGACAGGATATTCGGGAAAACCGTCTCATTAGCAGGTGTGGGGGAGAACGGCGGAAACGCGGAACAAAACTCCATCGATATGGGGAAGAAACAGTCGCAGCTTAAGTGAGTTCATCTCACAATTCTGCCGTTTCTGTCTGTTGTGCCTCAAGGAAGGCTGCGAGGCCGAGCAATCGAAGGGAGTACCAACGAGAGGATGAACGAAACTGACCGAAGTCGAGTCACCACAGGAAACTCGCTTGGCTCGATTCTGAACAAACTGCTCTCTCAATTAGCTTTGCGGCCGTCATAAAAATCGCAATCCGCTTACGTTGCCCCTGCGGCCTTGGAGAACTCAACGGGTTTTTTCCAACGTCAGACCCGGCAGCTCTGAGCCGCCGGCTCGCAAAAGTAAGAGGAAGATGACGACGTCGATGATAACGAGTGTGGAGGAGTCTTTCCACTATTTGTTTCTATTTCATAAGCTGCGGGCGTATTTGAGTCGAATTTGATACTCCCGAGGAATATTTCGCGCTCGCGAATAGGACGTTTTTGGTGACGGATTCCGAGCCTAGAAATTCCGCCTGATGGAACCGGGAAAGTGTTTCTCCAAGCCCCACGCAGACGCGCTCGGATTGTAGCTTTTCCTCCGCATCAGGAGACTTACGCTCGCCGCTTCACAGGAAGCAGTCGCGTTCCCTTGCATCTCTCATTCTCCTGAGAATAATTCGAATTCTTTTTGCCTGACTTCCGAGGCGCGCTCCCTTTATCGCGATCTCGATCTCGTGGCTGAGATCCGATTGCATGATTAGAGGACGGAGCATTTCTGGAAAGTGCGCGGTAAAAATAAAGATAATTCCGCGACGCTGTTCCGAATGCCGCAGCTTTGCAGAAGGTATTAGGGATACACCCGTTTTTTTTCGTCCCGGAACGGAGGTTCTTTAGGGGAATCCATTGGGTGAATAATTTCCTCACCTTTTCCCCCTACCGGCTCCAAAAAGAAGGTCAGCGGGAGCTTTTGACGTAGAGCTACGTCATTGCGCCCGCTAGAGGGGTCATCGGTGAACATCTCGTTAGTCGGCAAAGAGAAATCGGTGTCGAAGTATTCGGAAAAACCGCTCCAAGGGTGGAGAATCCACGAAAAGAGCTCAGCATATGTATACATGACCATTCACGCAACTCCGTCCTGCAGAAACGCTTGTCAACTTCGAGCACCGGAAGCGCGCTAAAAGAGACCAGAATTCAAAATTCATCATTTGGTGCTCGGGTTGGGTTCACGGCCGACGACCGCCTGGCTGGCAGTCATTGATTGACGGATATTCGAGTGGTTTGGGCGTTTGTTGATTCCTGTGCAAACGCGCGTAATCGCATCGACACCCTGGCGCGGGTTGTGGCATGATGCCGATTTCGGCTGTTCGCAGAATACGCGGGTACCCGGAACGTCAGTCTTTGGCGGTGTGGTCCAGCCTAGAGAAGACATGCCGAAATACATTATTGTGAATAACTGACGGCGCTGACGCTCGCTTTTTCGACATTTCCACGGCACTGATAAATCATGATGCGTACGGAGATAGATAGACTATGAGTCAATGATAAGGGAAAGCGGTATGGGGCTGTTCAAGCAATGCGTCCGAGAGAGAACACAGCGCAGTTGAAGGAGAATTGAGTATGAGCTCTCGGATTGCTGGACGATGGGAGCCGATATACCGATATAGCCGTATATATACCGCCGGTATTCTATGAACCCCAAGCTTGAATGACCCATTCTTATATTCTACTCATTTCCGACAAAACAACTCTCCGTCGTTCTACGCGAACTTCGGTTTGGCCCCTGGCCGAACCGGGATCAAATTTTTTTCCGAGCGTCGAGTTTGATGTCGAAAAAATCCCCGACCAGCAGCGCATCGGAGCGAAAGTCAGTTTCGGTGACAGCTCTGTCTCCTCCCTGGGAGCTGTCGAGAGCGAATCACAAGGAATGAGTCCGCATCTCGTCTGTCATGCCCCTAGAATGAAGGTTTTCTGTCGATCTCTCGCTCAGAGGCATTTCTCGCTCTTTCGATGAGACGTCTGGTGATACCAAGCTTTTGAGGAGCACCGGAATCGGAAATTCGCTTCCCAGCGTCGTCGACCTCTATGTCCGGAAGAACGACGCGGATCTGATGATTAGTGCCTTTTGGGGAGCTCCTTCGTGGTATGTAATCCTTTCCTCGGAGCCTGATTGGCGCCTCCGATGATGTTGCTCGGCCGCTGGCTCTCCCCGATCCGCCAGTATTAGGTCTGTCTCGAAACGGAACCCTCCCTGATCAAAAGCAAAAGCGAGAAGCGGTCCCGATCTCGTCTCGGCAGCCTTAGTCCGCGCACTTCTCATCAGGCGATTGCCGGTATCGCCCTCAAGAACTCGGTCAGGATAACTCATGCAGTGGAGTCATATCGTTCTCTTCGCCATCCGAGCCTCGGAGGTCTAAACGGGAAAATGTCCGAATAACTTGAAGGAATTCATTGGGGAGAAAACTCCCGAGCCCTCCATTGTCCTAAGTTTCCTCCTCAGGCGTTGGCTCCGCTCTTTTTTTGGTAAATCTTCCTTTTTTCGTCCCCTCGTGTAGAAGAAATTTGCATTTCTCGCTCATAAACTCGCCCGCGTCATCAGGAGAAGAGACTACAAAGCGTTGGTTCCGGGCTGTGGTGTGAATCGGTTTTGCCCCAGGAAGCTCCATTTTTCATCCGGAGCATCTCCTCGCCACCACAAAACTGTTCTACGCATAAAACTGATACGTCGTCATGTAGCCAAAGTCTGGCTGAGAAGTCGCTTACATCTTGGGCTTACGACGACCGAATTTTCACATCGAGCTCAATGCATCTACATATGATTCACAATGTAAAAAGGAATTCCCTTGGCCAGGGAGACGCGCTCGGATTATTCGATCTGAATAGAATATCCCCTTCTAGCGTCTCCGAGGAGCTCAGGTTTCGAGCTCTCTCGCAACGAATATACGGGGTGGACTTCACGGAATCAGGCTCACGCAACAGAGCTCACCAAGCAGCTCGATGCGCAAGCCGCACAACTCGACCTCCATGTCGGAGAAAGCCGAAGCCACGCTGACCGTACAAAGTTATCTAATTCGTTTTGAAATGCGATGCTCGCTACGCGCGAATGATCTTCTGACCTCCTTGCGGGTATTGGCGGGAGGCTTCCGGCGCTGAACTTCCGAGCTCAGGTTATCGATACTTTTCTGGCAAGCGATCTTTCCCGGGCACACCGATTGGATCGATTCTAGGCATTGGAGCCCAGATGGAAGGGAGATTCTGGCGGACTCTTCCTCTCGGGAACATCACAGGGACTCCTCGCGCAGTCGGCCCGTGGACGCAAGGGCCTTGAGGGAAGCGTACTTACTGGATAGGAGTCGCGTCTGGGCGCACGGTGCCGTCTGATTGTTTGTGTGGCCGAAGCGATCGCGTCTCTCCGCAACACAGGATATGATGAGCGGACGATCCGGGACCAGCATTCCGATGAGCGCGCCCCGCAGATCCCTTTTCACGGGCCACGCTTGGGAGATACGCGGAGCGTCAGTGTTCCTTCTCGATATCGGTTATGGTAAAAGAGAATGTGATTATAATGGTCACGTCTGACGTGACCGACATTGTCGTCTGCATCCCCTATAGATGATATATGAGTTTCATATAGTATATAGCGTGTGCCTGAAATTCCGCTTGAATCTTCCGCTCTTCGACAGGGATGGTCTCCATCAGACGTCCGCGAGGACGAGACGCTAATTCGGAAACAATTCCTATCAGCGGAAACTTCCGACCCTTGCTCCAATCAATGATCGATCATCAGTCACGGGACGCGCAGAATCTGCCGTCGAGGGTTACGGAGTCGTCGCAGCTCCGATGCGGCATGAACAGATGGACTGGAAACTGACTGCGGTCGAGAAGCGGAGGAACAAAGGAGATAGTCAGCAAAGCGAAAGCAGAGTGAGTTTTCTTTTCAGAATGTGATTCCAATCGGAGCGATGTAGGAAGCTTATGATAACACGCAGCTGCTCCAAGAACGTTTGACGGTGCGGGAGAATCTGTGATGAGAGATACATCTGTCGCCTCGTCCCGGAGCCACTTCACTTCCCTGCACCTTCGCTGGCAACCATAGCCCTCGCGGATCCGCAGAGCCATTTGTCAAACTTTGATGTTCTCCTCCGCCCGCTTCCTCTGTCCACGACAGGCGTTGTTCCTTCGTTGTTCTTCTCCCTGTATTCCTCTCCTTCTTTATGTACTAAAATGATTGGTGTTCTCCTCGAAGGTAGTATCCTCCACCGATCGTACATATATCCCGATTCTTCTGCCGAGCTCGATTCCGGACGAAAATTCTGAATTTCCTTCCCTCCCTCGCAGACAGTGCGTCAAATACCTCTCGATCGATTCGTCACGATTCCCCTTCGAGACCGGGCTCTTCCCCGACCGAAGCTAGACATCATGATAACTGAACCTTCGGAATACCGGAACGTGGAGGCCCGGGAGTACAGCGCCGACCTTCCACGTATCCTGATAGCTGAGCTTCTGAAAACCCGTCCAGACGAGTGAGGAGACCTCCCGAAAAGAGTCCCGATTACGACTCCATTCAAGGCTACGAAAGGCTCACGGCCATGGTTTGCCGGCTGGGCTATAATTGTGAGGCTCAGACAACCGAGCCGAGAAGGAGTCTTCAACTCGACGAGGCTGACACATCTAAGAATTGAATGATTTGTGAGAAGGAGTTCCGGATTATTCCCCGACTTCCGCAGACTACTGACGGAAGAAGAGGAACCCTCCTGACAACCGGGACAATTATATGAAATGGAAGGTATCGAAGAGGGGACTCCTCTCTGATTTATGGAACAGATTTCCGGCCTCGAGACGTCGACGACCGACGCTTTCGGCGGTGCGAAGGGCACAGGACCTAGCAGATAGCCGAAGAAGCGAGAAAGGAGGAGCAACGCGGGTGTCCGAGTAAAAACTTTCGCAAACCATAGAGACTTCTCCCACGGAGTATCTCCAGTCTCCGGAATCCGGAACGAGAATTCGTTCGTCTGCCAGAGCAGAGACCACTCCGTCCCGACTTCGTATCTTCCTACGTGTGCTGGAGCATCGGAGGGAACCCTCAGAGGGTTTCCAGGGCTCAGATTCATATTCATCTGAGGGCTCACGGGAGAGCACGTAAGTCTTGTCAAAGGTGTGTTTGAATAGCCTGGCCCCTCCATATCTCGTGAGAAAGGCTTCAATGACACAACCTGATCTGAGGTGTGGCTTTGATTGCGGGTTTGGCGTGCAGAAAATTACATTACTCCATCGGTCCCTCGCTGGCTGTCGACGGAGGCGCGGTGGTGCCAATCGACGCCCTCCATTGTTGTTTTGGACACTGTGCTTTCAATTATCGGACATTGTGTCGGCCGCCGCAGCTGCCGACACCGTAGCGGTCCGCGATCAGCCTGGATGAGAGCAATCGACGACGACGACGCTCATCTTATCGAGCTTTCTCCCTATTACCGTCTGAACTTTCCCCTCCCTGGAGACCTGGAAACGAGCTACTTCAATGAGCTTCGTAGTCCCTTCAATGTTCTCCCTGCCATGATCACCAGGATCTGCGACCGAGATCGGTTGAATTTCCCCGCGGATGGAATCGCTCGGTTCGAGACTTCCAGAAGTTCAAGAATTCCCGTCGGAAGTCCGCTGCAGACTGCGAGGACCAATGCCGATAATCGGGCAAGGTACGCCTCTGTGGAGTGGGCCAGAATACATACTCACAACGGATGGAGACGGAATGATCGAAGATACCAATCTGAAAACGATTTTACTTAGCCTCGAGGGATTCATTTTTATCCGGTGCCCCCTCTTCTTTCGATATCTCGGTTTGATCTGAACGTTGTCGCAAGCGGAAGTCCGTGAATTCCCCATTGGAGTCCATCCAGGAAAAGTGCATTCGTCACCGTTCGCAACCACGGTAACGGTTACAGTTGGCGCCATCTACGAATTACGCGTCAGCAATCTCATTCATTGGCTCTTGACTGTGGCTCCTTGCGTGGTGCCGACAACGTATGGACCGATGGAGTGATGGGTGGGTGGGGGTGTTCCCGGAATGGCCAGTCTGCTGTCTCGCTCGCTTGCTCGCCCACCCTAATGCTCATACTGCTGTAGCTTGTGGCGAAAAGGGAGGAGAGGCGAGTTTCTCGTTAGAAGTCCGACGCGTCACCAACTCCGCTGGCTAGATGGCGACGGGGAGCCAGACCGAGGACAAGACTCCATTGTAGTCGTCCGAGCTGACGGAGGCAGCGGCGCCTTTGTCCAAACTTCGGTCGGAACTCTTGGCTCAATCTGACTCTCGGCTTTCTTTCCCAACGCTCTTCCTCAAACCGCTCACCGTGCTCCGACCTCACTGACTCCGCTTGTTCTCCCGCATACAGCTGCAGACGTTCGTTGCTTGACAATGAAGCGACCAACTCTCTCAATCACACGACAGACTCTTAGTCAGCTTATCTCGCGACTTCGGTACTCCTTCCGAGAAACTGTATCAATATCGCTCTCTCAAGAATAACGGAACGACTCTGCTCGGCACGAGGGACGTTCACAAGTCTGCTACGAGTCGCTCAGACAAGCTAGACTCCTCTCGGCTCTTGTCGCAGAACCCAGGTGGATTTCGTCAACGAATGAAATCGGAATCTATCAACGGGCTCAATCTATAGCTCGCGGGGGACAGGGAAATCAGCGCACTTGCGGAAATCGCCGGATCATCCTGTGTTACCATATTGCTGGCGGAATCGACTCGACCTCTGAGGTTCAGAGTGCTCGCGGTCTTCCAGCTTCGAAACCTCAGAATGAAGGTGCAAGTTGTCTGGACTAATTTCTCCCAAGGGAAAAAATACGATGGCATTCAGACGCGATCCTTGTTGGAGCGGCTGAACAGGAGAGCGCTCACAACATGAGCCTCCAAACATTGATTGAAACTTGCTTCCATCGCCCGCGCATCTTGGGTGCACTTGAAGCTACCGGCGACAGAATCAGAAACGACGACCATCACAAAAACATCAGGGTCGGCGATGGGAGCGGTAAAGTCCTCGGCACGGCGCAGAAAACAATACAATCATCTCACTTCGCTCCTCAGGTGCTCTAACGCCAACAATCGCGAATTCAAACTGATTGAGTTTGGTAATATATGTAGGTACTAGGAACATGTATGAAACGAGAGGCTTGGAATTGCATGCGGATTCCCTCACAATGTCCGTGTCCCGTCTCAGTCTTACGTGTTTACGTACGTGTCTCGAGGGCCCTTGGCGATCAGAGAGGGTTTGGTCCCCGTTCCCATCGGACGCCAACGCGAAATTCGCTCAATGCTAGAAAGAACATTCGATTTTTTGTAGGACTTTCCTCTTCCATCCGAGCACGGGGCGAGGGCTCGATCAGGGAACGATGGCAGGCGCCCCGAGCTCGGGGAGCGAACCTAAGAAACGGGCGACCTTATCCACTACGAACAATTCCAGCCATTTCTGGGGAACGGACGCGGCCAATCTGCTGCTCTTCTCATTCGTTCCTCCGAAAGTAGTCGCCACCGCGAAAAGTGGAGAAAAGGTCGCAGAGGGCTCGACCGGCCTTCGAGTGAGCGGAATGGTCCTTCGAGGAGGTACAAAGAAACAAGTCGCGATGATTATTCACAAGCTGAGAACCGCGAGCTTCTGAGCGGATGGAACACATATTCAAAGAACATTCGATGATGATTTAAATAAGAGAATAAAGGAGATGCTGCGTCTCACGCTTGCCCAACCAGAGCCCTCGATTCCTTTGAGCTCTAGGACAATCAAAACTCCGGAATCAGGCTCGAGAACGGCAGAAAAGAAAATCAAGGGCTCTCAGAGAATAAGAATTCAGAGAACATATCGGTATCCGTAGGGCGGTCTGAATTTTAATTCTATTCAGGAAAAAAGTTCAATGTTTGCTCGGATTGTGAATATTCCATCCGGTCTCGGAAGGAGCTGGTCAGTCCCCGGATGAGGCTGTCTTGCTGTTCAGAATCCCTGACATCCAACCTTGAGACCCCGGCGCTCTGTGCGAGTTTATCTTTTCCTGAACGTCCCTGACGTTCAATTTCCGTCGGTGGAAGAAATTCGCCGAAGGAGCCGTATCCAGAAGCGCCTCGCTTAAAAATTCGGGAGGTTCTGCGGATGAAATCCTCATGAATGCATTCCGGAGTGACCGCTACGTCGGTTTCGTGCTCGGCGGAACCTTCCTGATTTCATAGCTCGCGTTGTCACCTACCTACTCTTCTGAGCCGGCAGCCGCAGACTGTAGATGTTCTGCGGCCATGATCGAGTATGTATGAGTATAGCGGATCCGGCGACATCCTTTTCAACTCGAAGCTTCTGTTAGATGATTTCATTCAGCAATGAGTCCCTGGAGGTTTTAGAAAAAAAACACAGCATGTCATTTAAGCAGGACGAGAACGAGTCGAGTATCTCTCAATGGTAGGTGGATGATTCAGTGAGCGGAAGGAACGAATCTATTTCTGGCGGCGGACGATAGTAGACTCCGTAAAGAGGGGTACCGATCACTGGTGACTGAATTAGAGCAGGTCAACGACGAAAGGAAATAATTCTTTTACGCGAATTACTCATCCGGTCCGGGCTTGAACGTTGGCGACGAATCACGCAGCCGTATACCGACACGGAGCCGTGTCCAGACCCTGAACGTCCTCAGACGAAAGCGGTGCCAGATAACGTTCTAATTCACTGATGGCGGTGACGGTATTGCGGCAACCTCCCCCGTTGTTAATAGGTCCGTCGGTTGGCTGGACGGCCGGCTGGTCGGTCGTCAGATCTGCTCGCCATTCAGAGAGTGAATGTGGGGGCGAACGAGGTCGTTCAACTCGGCAGAAATGTTTCCGGTGCTCTTCCTTCTGACCCGGCCCGACGGACATAACTGTGTTTTCTGAGTCTAATAGTCTAAAAATGCTAATATCCTGCAGAGAGCGCCGTACTAGGGCGACTTTTGCTGTACTACAGCGATGGCGACAGCAGTACGGTACCCCGGTCGAGGTTTCGGCGGCGGCGTTTCGCGGAAGCGGTCCGCGGCAGCGGTTCGCGGCAGCGGTTCGCGGCAGCGAGGCTGCTTCAGACAGCGGCAATACCAACAACCCGGCATGAGGAAAGCATAAAAAGTTTTTCTCCTTTCTGGCTCCATTGCCCAATTTACATAATACATTCTAGCGTTCGTCGTCTCTCCAGAGGCTAAGTGGTATTCCTACCCCTGCTTCTGACCGACCTAATGACTGACGTCTGCGCTCACCTTCCGCGGTTCTTGTTCTTGTTGCGGAGAAATTACCAGGCCATGATAGTGTGCGTGTGGACTCGCCTTCCCAGATCCCGGAGCCTCTTACGTACCTCGACTCGTGCGTAGATTGGAAAGCAACAGGCCTAAGGACGGGGAAGCGGACCGAGCGGTAAAAAGTGGACCGGAAACCCACCTACGGAAATGCATTCACATAATGATGAATATATGTATTATCGTCGTACCAACGGACGGGAAAGATGCCTCCGTGTGCCATTTCCTCCTTGCTCCCAAAATATTGGGGAATGAATTGCCCTAATCCAATCGGATTTCTCGAGGGCCGTCCCGAGACGCGACGCTCGAGAAAAGGATGACTATCGCGAGGAAGATCCTGACTTGGAGACGATGGGAACTAAAGAACGGTTGCTCCTACAGCGAGGGGTTGACACACTGAGGGGACGAGTTTGCTGAGGGGTATGCGAATGGAGCACGCGGGGAGCAGCTGAGCGAATGAAAAATGAACATGTGACTTGAGGAGAGAGCCCTAAGCAGAGCTAAGCGACTGGCAGACGCGACGACAACGAAGACTATTGTTTAAAATGTAATCCAGCTATTTTGACCGGAGGCTGCTAGACAACCACCCCCGCCCGTCCGCCCGTCCGTCGGTCATAAAGTGGTGGCTTTCCCCTCCCGTCGCATAACCCCTCGTCGTCTCTCCTCGCCATTCAACCGAAGACTGCTCCTCCTTCCTGTCTGTGCGACTTCGGAGAGTAGACGGTTGCGGCAGCCGGTGCTTTTCCGGGACTCGGGAGAGCGAGCGGGGATACAACGCTATCGTGTTAGACGCCTCGTAGTGGAGCGACGTTAACGTCAGCAATGGACGTTGTCCGCCGGTTGAGTAAAACTTTCAAACTTCAGACAATTTCCCGGCGGGCGATCCCGCCGCAAAACTATGCGTCGGACCCCCCGCTTGATGCAGGTAAGCAAGCTGGCCGAGATTACGAGCTCTGGATTGCGTGTCGACCAGGCAACAAGTCAGACTCCAGGCTGACCGAGCGAGGAGATTCCTGTCCGCATTCAGAGTCGAGGTACATTGATGTCGGATGTCTGCTGCTCGGGACGGATATACCCATCCTCCGGAGCTCGTTTCCACATCATGATACGTGGGATCGGAATGCGAGCTGACTATTGTGGATTCTTTCGCTGTTGGTCTCGGACTTTTCCTCGCATCTCCGCCTGGTTGGGGACATGGTCTCGACACGATAGATAGGTTCAGCTATGGCTCGGTTCCTTCTCTTGCCCGCTCTTCGGCTTCTCGTGACGCATTCAGAGATCGCCACGACGCTCCTGACATTTCTAGACACAGGACTAATGTGAGGCTCGCCAATATTTCCACGATTAGGTCCATGGGTGCCTTGCGAGTCTCATCTTACGTAGTTGCGTTCATCGACTTCGTCTTGGAGCGAATTCTCGCAGTTGGATCTGCAACGATGGTCCCAAGGGACGCCGTAAACACTGAGCCCTCTCTGTGCACTTGGAAACTTTCATTATTTCTCCGTGTCGGCGTCCTTAATACGCAGGGTAGAATGAGTTGGACCGCGGACATTCGTCCCCGCTGCATATTCCTCGCCGGCGGCTCAAGAGCGCCGTTTCGTGACTCGATCCGATGCTCTTTATGATAATGCCTCATTATGATAAAACAGGATCGATCGAGACGCTCCAGAATCAAAGACTCGTCGCATGTCTCTAGTCTGCTTGAGAGACAGTGTTTGCTCCTGCATCGCCTACTTGTTCTGCACTCTCAGTGCACAGACCTGCTCTGAGTTTCAGTATGCTCTCTACTCTCGAGTTCATTCGAGCTATGTGTCTCCTGGGAGTCGGGATCTGCAGTGGAGCTCATCACTGATAGAGTTCCGTCGACCCCCGTACGGTTCCCCGATGGTCGCGGACACACTCATCCTCCCCTTTCCGCCCAGTTTCACTGTCGAGCTTTGCCCAAAGAATCCTCGAATCATCTGATCTTGAGTCGAAGTTCGCCTCGTGGCGTATCTTCATACCTCTTTGGCCCGCCTGGGCCGCGCAAGAGGTCGCTCCTTTTTCGCGCCCCTTATTCCGATCTATCACGGTATGGCTTCAGTAGCATGGAAAATCTAAGAATCGAGAGTTCAAATAGAGATAGACGATGATATACTTCTCATCTGTCACACGATATTCTTTCCCCAAATTCTCATGATAGAATTTATTTTCTTTAGCGAAACGTTCCGTTCGGACTTAGCGACGTGAGCTCAACTCGCAGCCGTTTGAACATCCCGCTAGGGCAGGTCTACCCGAGCGACGGGTCGCCGAACGTTTCCTCCGAGTGTACTCGAGCAGAGCTGATTTCTTGACTGAGGACGATCGAGCCCGCGATATGTGGCAGGAGCATTCCCGTGAGATTAAAGCACAAATCCACACTTTTGAAAATTCACCTGAGTGAACTTCTCTCAGAGCTCGCCACACCTCCCCCAATTATAATTATGCCTTCCTTCGCTCAGACATTCAGTCGAAGGCATCCGTCAAAGCTCCTCCGTGAGGAGAAAATCTGCGTTCCTCTATCTGGTCGCCTCTTCTTCCGAATCTCGATGTGCACACCCTTCTTTGCACAACAAAGAAGTATTCGCACGGCGCGAATAATAATCCATTCCACCCACATGCCTTCTGTATGCGAGGTGGTGGACGATTGTCGTGTCCTTCTAATGTCTTCTTTGACGGCTGTTGTGTAGGTTTCATCGCAAGACTAACTCGGGGATTTCTGAAGCTGACTGAGCGCCCATGTATCGGGCAGGCAATTGAGCATCGTAGCGTATCTCTCGCGATCGCAACCGACCTCAGTGATTTTTCTCCCTGGCTCCGCGTGAAAAAGACGCACACATGGAAGGATATTTTGACTCTCGAGAGCAAAGCGACTCCGTGAGCTCCGTACAGATACGAGGCGGCGACTTGCAGGAAGACACGATCCGAAAATTTTCGGTCGTCTCGTACTCCCGGAAATAAATGCATGCTTCGAGAGCTAGGATGAGTTTCCAACGGCAGAAAGGGACATCCCCCTCCCCCCGAAGATATCTGCGAGGCTGCGGGGACCGGTCCTTCCCTCTTGGGCTAGAAAATTCTGTTCTTCCCTTGTCGCTCCGGCCGAAATCAGCGGAGCCTCTCCAACTCTGGATATTCCCTCATGGATTTCGGTGTTGGAAGTGACCGGAAGACTCCTACATCGGAGCTACCTGGCAGCGAGAAGTGGTATAAGAACAGCTTCGATAACTCCGGTCTGTGAAGTCAGGGAAGAAAGTCTGGGATGGAGCAGGATCCCCGAAAGAGAATATGCTTTCCGTTGGATACGAGGGCTTGAAGTCGATGTCCGTGTGGTATTCCCGAACCTGTAGAATATCAAAGTCAAAGCGAGATCTCGAGTTACTGAATTGCTGCAATCGCGATCGGTTACCATTCAGTATCGATGGAAGCAAGAATTTTCTTTCTGCTCCATCGGGAATAATTCGCTCTCATTTACGCGTCAGACGGCACAACCGGAGTAGCGATGCGTCACGACCGCCACTCACCTCGCAGATCCTGCTTTTGTTGTCATCGTAGAGGTCCTCGTCGAAGATCGGATCTACTAGGACGTAATTTTCCTGAGAACGCTGCGGTGGTTCTTGGTCGAAAGCGAAATCCTTGGACATTTCTCGGTCTATTTTACGTCTCATGAACCAAACGACGATCGAAACGAGTACAGCGAAGAAGAAGATCCCGGCGAAGAGCCACGACTCGCGTCCCTCGACTCTGTAAGGGACAAGCTTCCGCTGGAGAATGATGTTTTCCACAGGAGCTCCGTCGGACGCTGATATACGACTATGAACCAGGGTGATTCAGGTTGGCACGAGGATTACGATTGCATAAAATATGACCAATCGTGGGTTCATGAATTGAAAATAGGGATTGGATAATTATCTCGTTCCACGGTGCGGGATCATCCGAGATTCCCGCCTTGTCAGCGAGATTACCACCGATCTCCCGAGCGGCGGTAGTCTCGGGCGGTTCAAACAAAGCTCTGTAGGGAGTGGATTTGATCGACTCGTTCTACCCCGGCTCAGATTCATATTTTGGTCATCGCATGTACTCGCTTCTCGCAACCTACTTGGGGTCTTTCCACACGCGCTCACTCCTGTTCGATTTTTGGAGAAATACGTTGTTGGGCATGTACATGGGCACCATGACTCACGGACAGCGATTATGTCCTGAAGAAGGAGAGAGAGACATGATTACACCAGGATGGCCATGCAGCGAAGTTCAAGTCGCGGGATCCCTAGGGGAACAACGAATATATCCGGACATGTTTCGAGTCACGCCGAAACAGATCGCCCTCTGAGTGTAAGGAGCGTGTTGGACTTACTTGCACTCGTCGCCACTACGGAGTACGGAGGAAACTGAAAATTTTGAGTGACTCTTTCCTGCAGCTGGAATGGAGACTCAACGACGGCAACCGCCGTGCTGAGACGTGAATGCGTGCAGCATCGGTGGCAACAGGAGCTGTGCCGCCTTCGTTGGAAGCAATTCGTAATATCGATTTATTGACCGGAAACGAGCGTCATGCAGTCAGTCGCTCTTACGCTCGACACTTATGTCTGCCCTCGCATCATCTCGAGCGAAAGCTTCCGTCGGGAGCGAATAATCCCCGGACGGAGAACATTCAGGGGCATTTGAAAAACCACCTGGAGTATGTCTCCCTGGAACTCTGGGAATATACAAATCGGAGAATACATGATATGTGAGTGCCGGGAGGATACGCACTGCCCCCGTGAGACTCGAGTGGAAGTATTGAAGTTCGCCACCTCAGGAGGGAGTCGTTTTTCTCTTGCAAGCCGTTCTCCTCGCGAGCGTCGGAAGCGCGGCTCTCTCTCCTTACTATAATCACTACCCACGTTCATATCTTCGTACTTTGACCGCCTGAGCGTCCGAGCTCGCGGAAAAGCTTCGTTCATTGAGGCACATCGTCGAAAAAGCTGTCGCCGAATCAGGTCTTGGAGGGACCATGGAGAGCTTATTGCATGCTGAATTATGAGTCAGTTCAAAGCACCCAGGCTCTCGTGATTCTTACCCGTCTTCTGGACCGGACGAAGCGGAGTGGATTCCGTTCATGACACGCAGACCTAAAGTAGAGCCGAGGAGTAGAGCCGCGAATCCACGTGAGCGCTTTCCATGGGTCGTACGATGATTCGCAGCGTTGATTCGCCGTTCCGACTGAAGTACACACCAACTTTCGACCGCCGAGCGCGGAAGGTCTACCCGTCGGGAACTGCCGGGGGCTTTATTTCAACGGATAACGACGGGAATGATGGAGAGCTACCGCTCTTGATGAAGATGACGCGACGCACATCATGAGCGGAGCTAAACCACGGCACTTGGTTCCGGATGAACATTTTCGAAACCTGAACCTCCCAACCGAGCAAGCGAGTAAATTCAACTTGGGATCGGAAGCTTATGGGGATCGCAGGGCTTTCAGCAGGAGGATTTCGGATCCCTACCAACGAAACTCGATTTTCTCAGCGGATGTCAGAGAGCCCTAACATATTTCAGAACGAGGGTTGGGGGTTCGGGTCGCTCAGTCACAAACATTCAGCGAGATCATCCTTCACGAAAAATCAATACCGGTCTTTGGCGTTGCCACGTGGCAGGTGTTTTCAGCACCCACTTCGTGTTTGTGCTTGAAATATTTTTCCACCTGTCAATATCACTTTCCCAGGGGAACGACCGTCGGCTGTACTGCAGACGTGTGCCGGGTAACTCACGTCGTTTGCGACGGAAGTCATGTCGCATCGGACTGGAGTCATCGAATGATAACCAGACGGAGAGCTTCTGGAGCATTCGATCGAAAACTGTCGCAGAATGCATTTCTGCGCGCGATACACTCCGGAACCGAGAATCCGAAGGAGATCACGGATGGGATCGAGTCGAAATTTTCCCTAGCCTCCGAGTGCCCTCATTCGAAGTCCTGGAGTCATTCAAGGACGGGATTCAAGGTGAATCTTATCGTCGTGGATTGGAACTTGGAACACGACTGCGGAACCTGAGTGCAGCGTACAACTTCTCGTCCTGTATGACGTGCTCATATCATCATGGTCGATATCCGACGCGGAACGCCTCTACTGATCACGACACCTTCTCCGATGCATGGTCCTGATTTCCAGGCTCCAGAGAGAATATATTCAGAATAAAGGAGCGAGAGCTAGGACTACTTTTGAGCGTATTCCGCCTTCATACCGTCTCGCGTCTGAGCTTGCGGGCGGAAACCCCGACGTTCTGCCAGATGATCGCAATCTCCCCAGAGATCAAGCTTCCCGTTTCCCGAAGGTCTCCCTAGATCTTTCGCTGGATTCCACCCTTCGCGGTGATTCCGGGGGCCACTTTGGAAGCAGATGCTGACACTTTTGGTGATTCTTCCCATGGGAATATTTAATTAACGAGGTCACGGCGGATTAAGCTCGAGAATTAGCGATAAGCCGCCGAGGGAGGGTTTCACGAGCTCTGCTCTCATGCGTACTAGCGCTTGCTCTCGGGGCAGAGGGATCGCTCCTGGGAGAAGCTCAAAAGCCTTCGAACCTCGAACGCTTCTCGGGATCGGTGAAATTCGGAGATCTGAAGGAAATCCGCAACCGGATGATCGGTTGGGAATAGTCTCTAGTGCTTGCCGCTGCGCCCCGGAGCTTCCTGACACCGAATTCGCACTATTTTGTGAAGAATCGACCCGGGTTTTCCAATCACCCTCCAAACATTCAAGGGGAGAGAGCCCAGCCTAGATTCTTTCGAGCTTCCGACCGGAAAAAAGTCCTTGCGACGATTGCTTCCTCGACTCTTCCGGAAGCCTCCGCTCCCGCTGAAAGAGAGGAAGCCCACGGGGAGAATCCGTCTCTATTTGAGCTCGATGCGACAAAGAGAGAAGCAGGCGGAGACAGTTAGAAACGGAAACTTTGCCGGCGGAGGCTCGTTTTCTCCTGAGAGACCTCCAACCTGAGAATCCCTTCCGACATCAAACATCGAACTTTCCCCGCCGATGCTCCTCCCTGGAAACAATCTCCTCTCCGAACTTTGGAATTCCGAAGTTTGGAAGTTTGGAATTCGGAAGTTCCCGGAGATCCAATTAGACAAACAGGAACGTATCGACGAATTTATCCTAAGCCTTCTCGGTAAGTTTCAAAACTTTTGAGATGCTCCCATACGTCGAGGCGGTGCCTACGTATCGAACATCTAAAATAACTTCGAGCGCGCTCGATCACAAATGCGAAAAATGTGAGCCCCCGGTGCTCACGACACTTCTGCTCCGATATTCTTTCGGAGGAGCGCTCCGTGGCGTCGCGCCGCCGACCGGGCCACCACCTAATGAAATGAAGAAGTACGCCAACAAACAAAGCTCTGTCTCTTGGAGAATAATACTCCGGTGTCCCCTCCTTTATCCACGTATCACTTGTTTCTCTTCTTCTCTCTCCCTGGCCACCGCCTCTCCCCTCCCGTCTTCCGCCGTATGACGGCGATGGTTTCATTAAAAGTGGAACTTTCATCCGTCTTGGCTTGCGAACTCAGCCACCACCGCCGGTAGCAGCACTCTTTCTGCAGCGTTTCCTTTCTCACGATTTTCTCCCGGTTTCTCATCGAGCGCGCGGTTGGCTGGTAGAGTCCCCCGCTGATCGCTCCCGTTTCGTTATTCTTCCATAGAGAGGAAGAATAATGGATGGATAGAAAGACTCCTCCTCTCCTGTAGGTCGACGGCGACGGAGGGAATTTTCAAGGCTTAGCGTCAATGCCAGATACGCGTTCGCCTCAGGTTCAAAGAAACGCTTCGAGCCAATGACGACGCTCCATTTTGTTTGATCTCGTTCGTGGTCGCCCGCACAGACCGCGAGCCCGAAAGCTCACCGGGAGGGAGTCAGCAAGCTTCCTCCGGTCGCCTTTTTTTCGGCAGACTCCATTCACGTCGAACACCCTGATCCTCAAGCTGTCGTCAAACATTGATGAAATCCCATCTCATTCGATCTCGATGAACGCACGTATATACATAGGTACGTGGAATCGAGCGGAGCTCTTCGTTCGCGACAATCCGACTCGCCCTGATTCCAAGGGACCGAATTCTCAAGCTGAGCGTGCGAAAGAATAGTAGGTGATGAGAGAGTAATGATGGAACGATTGTCTTCGCAGAGGCCCGAAATTCGGGGAAATGAAGGGTCGTTTTCCCCTCTACGAGGTTTCAAGGGGTATCTCCGAGATCGGAGGGAGTATGAGACTGGAGTCTCCCAACTTTTCAAGCTTAGTATCATATATTCTGACAGCCCGGCTCATGATTTTCTGCACGGGGGGGCGGGTGCAGAAAGCTCTAGACGATATCGATCACATCATATCCGGAACTCGCGATGAGAACTTTTCACTTCAGAGAATCGAGCACATGCCGTACCTCTTAGAATCGAATCTGAAGAATCGCCAATCGATGTACTACCTTTACCTAGAATAACCTTTAACTACCAGAATGGTTCCAAGGTCGCGGGTGCGCGCAATTCTTGAAATCGATGAAATTCGAGCTAAAAAGTTACCCATGCGGTCGTCGTCACCGCTCCCGTCTCCAGCGCCAGCGACCTTTTTCTCGTTTAAAGCTTTTCCGGCCCCGTCGGAGCTCAAGACTCCGATTCCGGGCGCGACGTAAGTGAGCGCCTCAGAGTTTTGAGAAGATCAGCGGTAAATCCAGCCGAGCAACGTCGCTCGTAATTCTGGAGTTTCGAAGTCGACCGAACTCCATTTCCGTAGTGTTCTTAATTTCTGATTGGCCTCATCCGACGCTACCGACATCGAAGCCAGTGATAGAGAACGAACATCAGTGTTTTCACTTTCAACAGAGTTTACTGTCGAACGTACTTTGATACTTCACTCTTTGATGTTCCATGTCGCATTGGAGCTCCGGAACAAGGAATGATTCAGCTTTCACGCTCGAATCTCGGAGCTGTTTCGGTACTAGAGAATTCGTGGTTGTCGAGCTGCGGGAAGCAAACCCGATCTCTCCATCAGCCGCGTTCGGCTGATCCGCGATCGACAAGCACGAATCAGACTCACGACGAGGAACTTTCCTCAACCCATCCGATATGATGCATTAGACAGAACCACTCATCAATGATCCGCGATCTCTGGCTATCATTGCCGCACAGAAGGGATCCGATTCCTCAGCCCGGAGCTGTTCATCTGATCGATGGAACCCAGCTCTTGGTCGGCAGCAACCTTCGTTGCAGCTCGAGCTCCCGAATTCAGGCTCCAGAATCACCTGAACTACCTAGTGGTTACGCTTGAAACTCGATGATGGGCAATATCACCGTGGAACTCCTACTGACAAGGTCCCTTCGAAGACGGCCCATCAGTGGCGCGAGCAAAGAGGCTCCTCTCGACATCGGATGGCAGTTTCAAAGTTTCGGTGGACATCCATGATGCATGTATAAGGCCCACACGATCGAATGACGGCCGTTATCATTGACATGAAGGGAAGAAATTTTTCTCCGATTTTTTTCCGTTCCAAGGTAGACTTAAATCCCCGCTCGGACATCTGTATTTACAGCTTTCTGTGAGACAGCCTTGAGTTTCGGTGCCCACCACGACATTGAGTGACACAATTCATTACAAGAAAACAACTCTGTACGACCAATACCGCGACATCAGAATCGGGCCTTACGGCCCAGAAAGCGTCCGATCCTAATACGGACCCCTGGTCGCGATTTGAGTCCAGGGCCGGCCAGTCTGGGGGAATTATGTCGCTATCGGTCTCAAGATATTTCTCAGTCAGATAGTGGCCGTGTCCATCGGTGAGTATTCGAGACATGGAATATTATCTGAAATATATCGGCGGAATTCAGTGCTCCTTTCGGCAAGTGGTTTCCCTCGATTCGGCCTATGCCATGTTCCCCTTGCTCGCGATTGATGTTCCAGTCGAATGAATCACATGCGAGACTTGGCCGTCCGCGCGTAGATCGCGATGAGGTTCCCTCGAAGCGTAGCCGTCTCCCCATCATGTCGGACTCATACTGATTCGAGTCCGTTTAAATTCACAAAAGTTCGTCATTACGATCCCGACCGGTGATTATCTTTGAAGAATCCGGTCGGTTCAAATGTCCCTCATGGGCCAAGATGTCGGGACCTCTTGAGCCGGAACCCCGCGAATTTAGGTGTTCGGATCGCGATGAAATGTCGCCCTATACGCCCATGCCAACATTTATGCTTCGAAAATGACCCATAATTCTCCTTTCAGTGTTCCGTATTTTTCGCTCTCTAGATTCGCTTTCGCGTCTGTTCGGCCGATCTGAATGTGCAGCGTGTGGAAAGGCAAGAAGCGAACAAATCGTAATAGGTATTTCAAAAGTAGCGGCGATAACAATTCAGCGGAAAAGTTTTTCCCATTCTCTCCGGGGACTCAGCTAACACCAGGATAAGGGAGCCCCGCGTTCTGGACCGAATATTTCACGAGGCTTCGCCTGTCCATTCGGAACACAGTAACAGTGTTCGGAGCTAACGGTTCAGTGTCGCGTGAGTTGAGACTCTCCATTTGGTCGCCTCTTCTCGTCACGCTCTGGGTCTCGATCAGATTTAGCGGACGCAGGAAATTCACGGCAAGAGTTTCTGTGTAGTTAGTAGGAGACCAATATTTAATTGAAGGCATTTGCTCGCTCTTCCAATAGTGGGGCGATTTCGAGCTTTGAATGGTCGCCCCACCCACTCAAAGCCGCAGAGCCGTAACTCGTTTTGTGCGATAATATTTATCTGAAGAATTAGAGATGGAAATGTGTTATATTCGATAGCTTTCTCCGAAGAAGGAATCATCATCCGTGACCGGCCCCGAGCTTGTCGGACCGCCTCAGAGAGTCGTAACATCTCAAAGTCTGATAAGCACATCTCACGCTCTCTACGCTCCCTTATATCCGAGAACGGGTCCTGAACCGGAGGGGAGCGTGAAAACCCTTTGAAACACTGCTGCAGCATTCCTAACGAAGCGCAACGGGGCAAGAAACCTCGCGAAATGTCCAATAGGCTCTCGCTCCCGAAGTTCTTACTCGTACGGATAGGGTTCGCTATAATCGATTAGATTAGCCGGGGAGGACATGGGAGCAAGGTGGGGCTTGGAAATCAGTCTCTTCTACCCGAAAGTCCGTTACTGGGTCCGTTATAGTCGAGTGAGTCACTTAACAGCGAAGATCCCATAGGCTTGAGCAGTACCGGACAAGCGGCTCGTCTTAAGCGAGTGTGCGCATTGCCCGTACTACCGAATCGACTACTCTACCACGACACTCTCGATCTGACTCAAGGTCTATACGGTCTCATCATGGCCGTCGCGACGACGGCAACTGTTATTACTCAACCCATCGTGAGACGTTTACTTATCGCTACAGCGAGCGAAAAACTAATGATGAGCGCCGGTCTGCTCATCAACGGCATCTTCACCGTATTGATGCTACTAATCGCCGAATGCCGAACGCGCTCGCGATTGTATTATACGACTCCGGTATTGCACGCGCTGGCATCTTGCGGTAATTCCATGTCGTCCGTGGCCATGCATGTAGCGGTCGGCGCCGTTGGTCGGCTGGCCGCTGTACGTCTACGGGGGAGTGAAGCTCGTGTACCTCTTCACGAGAGGACTTTGCTTCGCGGCTTCGTTTCTTAGAGCTGTTCTCTACCGAGCGGAACGAGCCGGAAGAGACGAAACCAAACAGGGAGCCAGTGTCTCTTCGAAACCGAGAGCGAGTTACACCATACCACTTCTCAAGTTGTCTATTTATCTCAACATTCTCACCATCGGTTTTTGCTACCGCCTGATGACTCTCAAGGACGTTTCACTAACGTTCAGGTTGCAATCTGTAATTAACAACTGGCCCGGTGAGCACTCGGTCGCCGAGTCTAGAGTGGCAGGAGCGTCGTTCGCTCTTCTCGGCATTGTGTTCGGTTATCTGTCGGAAAAAGTCACAGATACGCGTCCTTACGTCCTGCTCGCTCTTCCCCTGGCCGCTGGAGCGTGGACACTACTCTCGGCCCTATTCAACTGGCGACGGAATCTGGTCTGGATGTATCTAGCGCAGCTACTGCTCGGCTCCTCGCTGAGCCCTATGTACATTTGTTCTTATTTCTTCAACTTGGGTGTTCTCCACGGGGACGACGATCCCCGCGCGATTACGCTGTGGTCTCTGCAGTTTTCAATCCCCCTGCAAACCTCTGCCCTTCTTTGGGACAATTTGTCAGCAAGTATCTGGAGATACCCACGGAATACCCATTTGTGCAGCGGATAGGCCCTGATTCCACAATGATTGTTTCGAACGTGGTTTTCTTTGTTATCCTTGCCATTACCTTGTGCTTTCCGAAATCTCCGAGAAAGACATAGTCCTGACCATCGTTCCTGGGCTAAGCTCGGGGTCTTGCTCCCGGATCTCCTTAGAGCTTACCCGCGCTCCTCGTCTTGAGCTTCCATTGTCCGGATCCGCTCATGCCCCACTGCGCGCTTGCGGTCCTACTTAAGTAATTAGCTCACGAAGTTCGGGAACGAGCGGAACGTTGGAGGGAACGCTCTCGGTATCCGAATCGGGGAATTCGGGATATTGAAGCACATTCCAGAACCGCTTTCGGGAAACATTGTAGTCTACGGAGTCGTATTGAGTTATTAGGGAGCTAAGTCCAACTGTTCTAGCGTTCCGGAGTTGAGAATTCGGCGCAGCGCGCGGTCACGCTCAATGCGTGTGGCCTCCAAAGCCCAGTGTTCGTTCAGGCTTATTCATCATATCGGCATCGGTTCTAATGCACAACTTGAAAGTTTCAATTGATAAAGCCGATTCTCGAGCCTCGTTCCATTTCTCTGCGAGTCGATAGATACTCGAGATTGCCTTGAGGATACGATCGGCAAGTGTTGACGGATTCGCACCTCCATTGTTCGTGATGTACATATCTCCTCATGGGACCGTGATCCACGGTCGATTCTATCGAATGAATACAGGACCCGTCGATACGACTCCGTCTTGAATGACTCCGGTCACTCACGGTGGCATCGATTCCAGTCGACTGAACTGAATAAGTAATTCTCTCTGAATCGAGAATTACGACGACATACGGACCGCTTGGAATAGTTTAATTTCTGGGATCAGAATGAACCGCCGGAAACCAGCGAGCTCCGCAGATTTGCTTAAGGTAGACTCCGAGAGTCGATGAGCGCTGCGCTCGAAAGGAGCGTCATGCCAAGAACAGGTCTCACTCGATTCTCATGACAAATGAAACTCGAACACGGGCTCCCTGCGGCCAGAGCCGTGAATGTTTCCACACGCTACCCGAATCGGGTCGGAGCTGCGGAACAATTCACTGCTCAGAGAACCCTTATCCCGAGGTTCCTCGACATCCGGGATGAGATGCCGCTCCTAAGCCCCGGCAAGATACGAGCTCGTCCGGGTATTCGCTCGCGCGATGATCACGGAAGTTCGCAGCGTGATGCAGCTCTAATCCCGGGGTCGAATTCTTGAATCGTCCGCAAGTAGCCTCGGATTCATTCTGGTACTCAGGCCTGCTCCTGCACGATGCTGTGAACGCTCGCAAGCCCTGGAGGGCGCGAGACCGCTGGCGGACTAACCAGACTTGTTCCGACACGAGCGTTTCGCCGTTCGTAATGTGCGGACAAAGCATAAGATAAATTGACAGACATGGTTCGATTTTATTTACGGGAGGTCAGCAGATGAGCACGGACGGTCAGAAATGTCAGCAATTGAGTCAGGACCAGTTGCGCCAATGGGAGAAAAAGCACGCATTGAATGTTTCAACACGGACATCGGTGAAACAGATGAGCGTATGGCAGAACTAACGAGCAGCGTCCGAAGCTCGTATCATGGACGGAGTAATTCAATGAATCAACATTCAGGGATTGAAACCCAACTGGATGTTGCGGGCTTTAGTCATCGATTCTCCGAGGCGTCTTGTTCCATTCGATGATAATCCAGCGATGCTTCATGAAATCATCAGGCTCTTGAGACTTCGAGCATCTATAAACTTTTGTGAGGGAACAACAAAGCGGATAATTGTTATTAAAGATGTAAAATCATACAATAACCAGAATCATTGGGGATTCCGATCTTCGGAAGAATCGTGATTCAATTCCCCAAGCATGCTCCATGTGTGAAGAAATCGGCAGTCACGGAACGAGAACAAGATACGATCAGCGTTTCGCAACAAGCAGAAAAGGAAGATAAAGTCGTAGCAATAAATATCAAGGGTCTTATCGAGGGCTGACCATACCGATACCGTTAGCAAGACAGCGGCTGCGGGATGTAATGGCACCATTCCGCCTTTGACGAGACTATTCAGACCTAGATGCGGCGTACTAGAAACTTTTGATTTCATGGAGAGATTCTTTCGTCTCGTCGTCCACGAGGGAACACGGTTTCTCCTTGATCACGAGGGGGAGGAGAATTCGGGGATCTTTCGATCGCGTGGAAAGAATTGTGTCTTTGCCTCGGATCTTGATCGGAAACGCGCGTTTATCCAGGAGCTTGAAGATACGATCGAAAGTCTGCAAGGGAGCTCGATTACTTCGCTCTCAGAACGAAGACATGACGACAGCGACGACTGATCATAACATTATGCACGGACTGATTTCTTAGAGAGAAAAAAAATTGGAAAATTGCCTGGAAACGGAAAGTTGCTTCAATCGATGATGCGGTCGACTCAAAAACCTACACAGTCGGGTCACAGTCACCGCTTGTGAACATAACGTGCGCAGAGAATATCCGAACGTGATCGGCGCTTATCAGTCTTCTTACGTGAGCCCAAACAAACCCGGCGGCAGCTTTCGCCAGTCCCCCCGTCATCGCAGAGCAGAAGGACGAAGACAGATCAACGCTATACAATTGATTCGTCCGTTGCAGAGAAGCTCACCGACTTTTCGGGAGCGGTCTTCTCTCGGTAGATTCCACACCATCAGAGACGCGTCAGATGAAACATTGTCGATAAAAGGGACTTGGTGGAGCATTCACAGCACCGTTCAGTCCCTCGTCTCGTGATATTGGAGCGATCAGGGGCGTTCCCAGGATTTTTTTTGGGGGGAGTCCAGACTAGGGTTTTCGGGGGGCCAGAGATCCAAAATGATGAGATACCCTGTACTCCTGCATTACGCAAAAAGAATTTGGGGGGGGGGG